>NW_004524920.1:191178-199977 GCF_000260255.1 Octodon degus
ATATAATAAATTTTTTAAAAGAAAAATTGAACAGATCTCTAGATAACTACAAATTACCAAAACTAAACCCAGAAGATATAAAAACTCTGAATAGTCCTACAAAAGCCAATAAAATTGAGGCAGTAATAAGAAATCTACCAAATTTTTAAAAATCCCAGGACCCAATGGATTCAGTTTTGAATTCTGCCAGAAGTACAAAAAAGAACCAATGTCAATATTACTCAAATATTTCCATGTAATTGAAAGGGAAAGGAAGATTACCAGACTCATTCCTTTAAGCCAGTGTTAACCTGATACCAAAACTGTACATTCATTGAAAAACAAATACTACCAGCCAATTCCCATGATAAATATAATTGCAAAGTCTTCAGCAAGATGCTGGCAAACAGAATGCCATGAATCATTACAATGATCATAATTCATGACCTAGCTAGACTTATCCAAGGCATACAAAACTGGTTCAACACACATAAATTAATCACTATAGTGCTTCACATACACAGAAGCAAGGACAAAAATTACATAATACAGAAAAAGCCTTTGAAAAAATATAACATCCATTCAAGATTAAAGAAACAGACATTACCTCAAACTATAAAAGCCATTTTTTTTGCAAACTCACTACAAATATCAAGCTAAATAGGGGAGAAAGCTATCCTGCAAAGCAACAATGATTTTCTTAAATGGCATAATACTGAAACAAAACTAGATAAGTGGATCCATGGAGCAGAATTGAAGATACAGAAGCATCCTTAGACACATTTAACTATTTGATCCTTGACAAAGGGACAAAAAGCATTCACTGGAGGAAAGTTAGCCTATTTAATAAGTGGTGCTAGGATAACTAGATAACTGTTTGCAGAAGATTGAAACTGGACCCATCACTCTCATCATATACTAAATTAAATTCAAAATGGATCAAAAATGTAAACATTAAAACACAAATATTTAAACTAAAACTTGAAGATGATATTGGTAAAACACTTGAAGTACTCATTGTAGGAAAGGATTTCCTAAGCAGAATCACAATTGCACAAGAAATAACAGAATCAACTAATGGAATTATATCAAATTAAAAAGCTTCTGCACAGCAAAGGAATCCATTAGTACAGTAAAGAGATAACCTACAGAATAGGAAAAAGTGTTTTGCCAACTATTCCTCTAAAAAAGGACTAATATTTACAATGTATAAAGAACTCAAAATAGTTAGGCAACCTAAAATAAAATACTCAAGAAATGGACAAATGAGATGAACAAATACTTCCCAGAGGAAGATGTAACATGGCCAACAAATTCACCATCTCTGGCCACTAAAGAAATGCAAATTAAAACACTACTAATGAACTTCCAGGAAGATGGTGGAGTGGTAAGCAGAAAAACATCAACCTCGTCAAGATTTGGAATCTAGATACTGGAAAATAACAACTTAAGGAAGAAGATAAGGAGGGAGGTAGATTCCCAGGGCTCAGGAAGAATCTAAAGGAAAAATTGGAGCTGGAACTGCAGAGAAAGTGAACAGGCAGAAAATGGAGGAAATATACTTCACTTTCTCCCTTGCTCCCAGGGAGAGAGATCAAAGAGAGGATCAAATCTACAGAGACACAGTGAGGGTAGGTGAATTCATAGTCCTCCAGGGGAAAATGTATTAGTGGAACAGAGTAGTAGATGCTATTCACTGCAGCACCTGGTGAGTGACTCCTGTCTAAGCAACTGACACATCCCCTGGAAAGAGTGCTTGGCCAGATACCACTTTGGGAAGGGGCCAACTGAACATGGGACCTAGAGGAACTGTAGGTTGGCTTCCTCTCTGGGATCTAAGTGTTGAGATCCCACAGTAACTGGATGAAGGACAACTTCAGAAGATTTCCAGGGTCAGATAGCTGTGATCAGGCCAGCTATTTGGTCCTTGAGACACCCAAATGTTGTGGGCTGAACAACTCCAGTCCAAATCCCACAATCAAAGGCCAAGATCAGCCTGAATATCTGTGGAGTTGAAAGCTGCAGAACTGACGCCTTGCCCTAATCCTTGTTCAGGCTTGCTGGAATTATTCAGCACACCACCCTAATTCTGCTGCATGATTGCTGAGATGATCTAGCACATATCTGAGCTCTGTCAGAATCCTTTGTCTACCAGAGACAGTAGTCATGCACTGAGTTGGACACTACCACAAAACAGTAGATCCCAGCAAATAACCTCACTCGCTTGAAATTACAAAGAACTGTCTTCCCCATTTGATTGGGGAGTTGCTTTTTTTTCTTAATATTTACTGTTTTTTCATGAGTGTCAATATTGCTTGGGGGGGTTATCTTGTTTTTTTCTTTTTATGTGTTTTCCTTCTTTCTTTCCCTCCTGTCTTCTTCACCAGTTTCCAAACCTTGAATAATCTTCCTTGTGACTTTAGTCTTGCTTTTAATCTTTTTTTTTCTTTTCTTTCTCTATTTTTTTCTCTTATCCCATTTAAATTTCCTCTGTTGAACATAAAATTACTCTAATTAATGGATATTTATTGTACATAATTTTCTAATTTGTTTTGGATGTTGTTACTTAACTATAAATCTTGTACCTACGGTTAAAGGTGGCAAATTAATAGCTATCAGTTTGTCATTTTTGATACTGTCATTGATGCTATTTTTACTACTGATTATACTAATTTATCCAATGTGACATTGTTGTTGTGATCAGTTGTTCTTATTTGTATGCAAACACAAAGAGTTTCTAGATGTCATAAACAACACCATAATCTAGTACCAAAGAACTGGGTGGAAGGCCCAACAGTTAGCACCTTCCCATCCCTCAAAAATTGAAGAGGCATGATCTTGGGACAGACTGAAATGTAGGCAACCATTGGTTGCAGTGTGATTGCTTCTACCCAGTGAGAAATGACAGCATGAATGCAAAAAAGATAGACAAGAAGACAAAAGCTGGACTAGGTGGTAGCTGGTCTGCCTAGTTGGTGAGAGAAACCCACTTGCCAAACAAAATAGATATCTATTCATACTTTTGCAAAGTTGTTAACACGTGACACAAGATTGCCTAATTACAAACAACCAACCTTAACCAGACAGGATGCTTATCTCAGGACTGAGGTAATGTGTTTGCTTTAGGCCCTGAGGCCTAGTCCCACCTCCACACCTTTGACCAAATTTCCAGCTTCCATGGCTCGCAACACTCAAAAGCTAAAAACCAAAAACCATCTGAAAAGTTGTCATTTCTTAAATAGGACTTGATTCTAGTAATAAAGCTACACACCATGAGCAATTCACAAACATCAATGCAGATTTTTTTTTTATTTTAGGGAAGAGTCTACAGGGTGTTCAGGGTCTCACTACTAGATCTGTGATCTAGTATATCTCACTACTAGATCATAGTGATCCTCCTATTTACAACCTCCCAAGAGCTGAGATTATAGGCATGTGCCACCTAGCCCAGCCCAGTCTCACTTGCCATCTCAGCGAGCCCCAGGCCAAGGCCGGCACGGTAGGTCTGGGGATCAAACCCCTGGCCCCTGCACCTGCTTGCAGGTCCTTTAATCCAATGAGCTATTTGGCTGGCCCTAGAAACAAATCTTAAAATAGAAAATGAGAACAGATGAAAGCAAGATGCAACCCTGTGTTAGTTATTCTTCTCGCATTGCTGGGACAAATACCCGACACTCAAAATGGGAGAAGAAAAGATTTATTTAGCTCAGTTACTGGGGGTTTCAAGACACTGGAGGAGAGGCTTGGGTGCTGCCATGTCCAGGATGACCCTCTCCACATCTCTATGAAAGCACAGGCTAGCCAGTTTAATGGTTTCCATCTCTCTGTCACCACCCCTCAGCCCCTCCCTGGTCCTCTGGCCACATCCCTCAAGCCACTCGTTGCTCCTCTAGCTGCATCTGCCCCATAACTTACATGATGCTTTGGGGTAACAAGTAGACACAAACCATAACATTCTGCCCCTGGACCCCCAAAGTCTCATGCACATTCCTTTGTCCAAAAGACATTTTAGTCCATCCCTAAGAGTTGCAAAAGTCCAAAATATCAGTATTGCTGAAAATTCCAAGTCCCAAGTCTCCTCCAAGATCTAAAGCAAACTCTCAACTGTGAGCCCCTGTACAAATGAAAAATTAAATACATCCAACATTCAAAGGCACAAGATAAACATTGCCATTCCAAAAGGTATACACAGGAGGATACAAACCATTGGGGCCAAAACAAGTCCAAAATCCATCAGGACAAACATTAAGTCCTACAGGTCCTTATGAAACATCCAAAGTAATATGTGGCAAATTGTAAACTCCATGTGGCTCCACCCCTATGGCACTATTGGTAGTAGTTCCCATGACTTCTCTCTTAGACCAGCTTTGCTCTCTCCTTGCAGTTTCCCTTAGATGATCCACATTCCTGGATTTTCCAAACTTCTGGGGTTTCCACTGAATAGGCTTCTCATTTACAGCTTCACACACTGCCCTCTCAGGGGAACACTACCTGGCCTCCAGCCCTTCTTCTGAAATTGAGGTGGAAGCCTTCTTATCCTCAGAACTCTTACATTCTGTATGCACCTAAAACCAGCACTATGAGTATGATGCCAAGGTCAGGTTTTCCCCTCTCTTGACTGTAGGGATCAAGTGCCTGGATTGCTGAGCATTCTGACCCTGATTCTGAGAAACAAATTCTCTATGCTGGCACCATTCTGTAATCTGGTGTGGCTGCCACCTCCATTCTGGAACCTGGTGTGGCCACTGCTTCCACTCTGGACCATGGGGCTCTGCAGCTTTCTTCTCAAAGCAAAGTCTCTCACCCTTGTGATTCCAAGGCTGAAAAGGGTGAGAGCCTGCCACTCCTGTGATGCCCTCAGGACATTTTTTTTTTATTCTCCTGTTCTTCTTGGGCAATGGAGATCTCAGCTCTATCTTTGCAGTCCACAACCTTCCTGGCACTTCCTTTCTGGACAAACTCACATTTTATATCATTCTGCTGGGCTCTCTGCTCTTTATTCTCAACATAAATCTGACTAAGAGCCCCCAACAATAACCATGCCACAGCCCCAATATTTGACTGCCTTGAGATTTCCATTGAAAGATTTATCAGTCCTCCATGTTTAATCTTAGTCTCAGGCAGTCTCTGGACACAGGCAAATTCAGATAAACTTTCTGCCAAGCCAAAACACAAATGATCTGGAGTTCAGCAACCAATGCAGTCTTTTTTCCAAGCATAAACCTCCCCAGCCTGGTCTTTACAGGCAGCATTTCTATCAGTCTTCTGGTCTGAGCTCTGACCAGAATCTCCCCTACAGAACAGCTGAAGATGTTCCAGCACTTCACTCATAGGTGATATCTCCAAACCTTTTCTATCTCTTCCCATAAGCCATTCCCAAAAGCTTGTAATCCACATGGTCAGGTTTAGCCACAGCAATGACCCCTCTCCTCTGGTACCAAATTCTGTGTTAATCACTCTTCTCTCATTGCTGGGACAAATACCCAACACTCAAAATGAGGGAAGGAAATGTTTATTTAGCTCACAGTTACTGGAGGTTTCAAGATACTGGAGGAGAGGCTGGGGTGCTGCCATGTCCAGGATGACCCTCTCCACATCTCTAAGAAAGCACAGGCTAGCCAATTTAACGGTTCAAGCTTCTCTGGCCCCACCCCTCAGGCCCCTTCCTGGTCCTCTGGTCCCGCCCTTCAAGCCACTCTTGCTCTTCCAGCCGTTTCTGCCCCATAACTTACATGAAGCTTTGGGGAGACAACTATACACAAACCATAACAAGCCCCGATAGAAACTCAAAGGGCCACTGGGGTAGAAGAAATCAAAATCCACCCTGATGAATTTTCTGAAATGATAGCAGTGGTAGTAAAAAAAAAAAAAAAAGGAGATGACTCAATCTTTAAGGAAATGATTAGAAATAATTACACATAACAAAAAGAGATGTTGACCACAATGAAGGACATGGTTAGTGAATCTAGAGTAGATACAGATCTAAAAAATAGAGAAGCAAAGTGCTTACAGCCACCCAGCTGAGAAGATTGCCTCGATTTAGGATTTCTACTGGCAACAGGGTGTGTGGAAAGGACCAGGGAAACCCTCCAGTCATACAATGGAGGCAGTGACCTTTGAGAATGTGACTGTGAACTTCACCATGGCGGAGTGGGCTTTGCTGAATCCATCCTCAAAGAAACTCCAGAGATGTGATAAGAAAAAAAAACTTTAAGAATGTGGCTGTGGGGCTGGTGAGATGGCTCAGTGGTCTAAAGCACCTACTTGGAACAAGCTTGGCAAAACACAGGGACCGTGGTTCGAACCCCCAGCACCACATGCCAGCCAGCCCCACCCCGAGGTGGGCTGAGCTGGCCACACACACACACACAAATAAATAAATTTTTTTTAAAAAAATTCAGATCTTTAAAAAAAAAGAGTGTGGCTGTTAGTGCCAGCCTGACAGCTCAGTGGACTAAAGTGCCTGTTTAGGCAGAGCACAAAGGCCAGGTTCGATCCCTGGCATGCCACCGTGCCAGCCCCACCCACGGAGCATGCTGAGAAGGCGATTGAGACTAGGCGTGCCAGTGTATGCCTGTAATCCCAGTGCTTGGCAGGCTGAAAACAGGAGAATCACTATGAGTCTGATCTACATAGCGAGATCCTGTAGACTCTGTACACAATACAGAAGGAAAAAAAAAAAAAAGAATGTGATTGCTATAGCAAAAGTCTGACAAAACCAGGAAGTTGAAAAAAAAGTACAAAAATTACAAATGAAATCTAAGAAATGAAGCTTAGAAGCAGCATCAAGAAATATTCCTTTGGACTCCAGAGCTTAGAGTTATTACCTTAGCACCAGGTCTGGATCTACGAAGTTCAGATTCCTCCAGGTGGGTGTTGCTTGGATCTGTCTGCTGTGCTCCACTTCTTTCTGCTGCAGGCATTAGAGTTGAACCCTTTGTGTCTCTCTGGCAAGATGTTCTGCTTCTGAATCAGCTGGGTGGGTCTTGCCTCTAGCCTCTTTGCAGGGAGTTCTGCTGAAGGGTTCCGTGCTGGGCCTGCGCTCTGGGTCTATTCAGGATCCCGCGGCCTGGGTCGTCTCACTCACTCACCGGGCCTGTGCTCTCTGATGCTCATTTTTGGATTGGGTCTTTGAATTTGCAGAATGTGATTTTTTTTAATTATTTGTATATTCTAGATAGAAGGCCTTTGGTGGAGGGACAGTCATCTATTTTTTTCACAGTTTGTGGGTTTTCTTTTTACTTTGTTGGAGGTTTGCTTTGAAATTGAGAAATTTTTGAAAAAGATGAGATTCCAGTTGTTGATTCTTTGAAGTATTTCTCGTGCAGTTTGGGCTTTCTTTTTTCATGAACTCACTCCCTACCCCTATGTCTTTATGATTTCTAACCACTTTTTCCTCCAGATTATTTAGTGTTTCTGTTTAAATATTTAAATCTCTGATCAATTTTGACTGTAGTTCTGTGCTAGATGATAAGTATGGATCTAGTTTTAGCCTTCAGGATGTGGAAAGCCAGTTTTTCCAGAACCATTTATTAAAGAGGCTATCTTTCTTCAAAAGAGCATGTTTGGTCCCTTCATCAAAGACAAAGTGGATGAGTATGTTTGCAATTGTGTCTGCATCTTCTAATCTGTTCCATTGATCCTCAGATCTGTTTCTATGCCAGTACCATGATGATTTTATTAAAATAGCTTTATAGTATAATTTCAGGTCAGAAATTGTAACACCTCCTGCCTTTCCTTTGTTTCCCAGGATTGCTTTTGATATTCTGTGTGTCTTCTGGTTCCAAATGAATTATAGGAAGTCTTCCTCTAGCTCTGTGAGGTATACTAAAGGTATTTTAATTAGGATTGCATTGAATCTGTGTAACAATTTTGGGAGTATGGTCATTTTTATAATGTTGATTCTTCATATCCAGGATCATGGATAATCTTTCAATTTTCTCAAATCCACTTTGATCTCTTCTCAGAGTATTGTAGCTTTTGCTGCATAAATTTTAAACTTCCTTTGTTAAATTGATTCCTAAGGTTTTTTTTTCTTTTTTGGATGTTTTTCTGAAAGGTGTGGTTTCCCTAATTTCTCTGACAGTGTGTTCATACTTTGTGTACAAAAATGCTACTGATTTTTGGGTGTTGACTTTATATCCTGTTACATCACTGAATTCAGTGCCTAAATCTATGACATTCTTTCTTGACTTTTTGGGAGTTCTCTATGTAGAGTAGCATGCTATCTGGAAATAATAATTTCACTTCTTCCTTTCCAATCTTTATTCCTTTTATTTCTCTCTCTGGACTAATTGCTCTGGCTTATGTTTTCAGAACTATATTTAATAGGAGTGGAGACAGTGGACATCCTTGTCTTGTTCCTGATTTGAAAGTGAAGGCCTTCAGTTTTTGCCCATTTACTACGATGTTGGCTATTGGTTTGTCATAGATGGCTTTTATCAGGTTAAGATATAGACCACTTATTCTGATTCTCTATGGAGTTTTTATCATGAGTGAGTGTTGGGCTTTGTCAAAACCTTTTTCTTTGTCTATTGAGATGATCGTGTGGTTCCTTGTTCTTGGCTCTATCGATGTGGTATATTACATTTATGGATTTACATATGTTGAACCATTCCTGCATTCCTCAGATGAATTCCACTTAGCAATGATGTATAATCTTCTTGATGATTTGCTGCATTCTGTTTGCTAGTACTTTATTTTTTAATAATTTTATTGAGAAACAAATAGCAGTGAGACAGTTTCAAAACCTATTACTAGAGACCCAGTCCTAGCCCAGGTCCGGTGAGTGTGTGGAGAGCTTCCTGCTACCCTGCACCA
>NW_004524920.1:214283-218949 GCF_000260255.1 Octodon degus
GTCCACAAATACTATTAGAATAAATCTCTCTATTCATTGAATTAAGAGAACGCAGCTGTATATCTCTCCTAACTCTTGAATATACAGATCCAAAGTGGTCATTCATTTGTATCCCCTTTTTTTGTCTAGTTTTGTCAGAGAAGGGTATTTCATTGTCATTTCAATATTGTAGGTGTGTGAATTCAGCAAAATATTCCAATATAATCCAGTAGTCCATAATAGTAGTGGGTTTTCCATAGGACTGGCAATGTCAGAAGTTGTTGACTTGAGCCTTTTAGAGCTAAGCATGTTAATATGGATTTGGTTTTTATGCTTCATTTTTATACTTTTCTGCTGGATGGTTAAGACCAAGATAAAGAAAAACCTATATAACCAAAAAAATGTAACTTTTGTATCTGATAAGGTCAGTCAAATCCCCTCTGGATTTATCCTGAAACACTGTACTGCAGTTTATAGATCCTTTGTCAGTGTCAGCCATGTGGATGAGTCACGGCCATTGCTTGACCAATTTGCTCTCTGTAAAGATTTTCGCATCTGTATTCATTACAAAGATTGGCCTATAGTTCTCTTTTTTAGTCGGATCTTTCTCTAGTTTTGGAATAAGAGTAATACTTGCCTCCAGGTATGAGTTTGTGAAAATTGCTTTTCTTTCAATTTCATTGAAGAGTTTGAGAAAAGTTGGCATTAAATTTTCTCTAAATTTCTTGTACAATTCTGCTGTGAATCCATTGAGACCTGGGATTTCCCTTTTTATTAGGTTCTTTATTGCATTTTCATTCAGTGATTTCAGGTGTGTGATTTCCAAGTTACTGCATGTCTTTGTCTCCTGGGTTTGTTCTGGGAAGGCTAGAAAGTTGAGATTGCCTTTTATTCTTGTATTTTGGCATTTTTTAAGCCCTCGGTAATTACCTAGATTTAGCAGTAGTGGAAGAGTGGTGAGGTATATGTCAGTAAGATTTCTGCTACAGTAGAGAGCAGGATAGGCCTCACCAAGGCTCTCACTGCTAGTGGGAGTCACTAGCCAACACTCAAAAAGGTCCAGGGTAGGTGGTGGGTATATGCCAGATTCACCAGGATCCCATGGGCCACCCAAATTCCTCCTAAATTCTTTTTTTGTGTGTGTGGTTTTTTGTTTGTTTGTTTGTTTGTTTGTTTGTTTGTTTGTTTTTGGCGGAACCGGGGATTGAACTCAGGCCCTTGCGCTTGCCAAGAAAGCGCATATTCCGCTGAGCCATCTCCCCGACCCCTCCTCCTAAATTCTTAAAAGGTTGGAGCTTCAGCAGCACAAGCTCCACACCTGCACTCTGGGGGCTAATATCAGAGCTTACCACACTCCCACAGCTTGTCCAGAGCCCACCAAAGTTCTCAGATGACACCAGGAAATCTCCATGCTGTTTATAATTCTTCAGTGTATCAGAATCAGCTACTACAAATCTTGTCCATTATTATTTTTATAATCACTATTTCCATTTTGCAAATAAGAAAACTAAGTATCAGACATTGACTAACATGCTCCTATGATGCAATTTTAAAAATTAGAGCAAGGCTCAGACCTAAGTCATGCCAGCTTCACTCCTTCTTGCCCTTTCCCCATTCTATAGGTGGGCTAATAAATCCTAATGTCAAGTAACTGAGCCTCCAAGGCCCTATGTTACATAATATACCATAGGAACCAACTTCCACACAACCACATGTGCTTTAACAACTTAGATTCCACTACCGTGGGGCCTGCCCATTAGCTCAGTTAAATGCCTGCTTAAACAAAGGCAGTCAGGCTCAGGATACCGTGGTTCAATCCCCAGATCCTCATGCCTTTCCAGACATGCCCTTAAGGCATTATGAGCCAGACCCAAAAAAAAATCCTTCTGAACTTTTCCACTACGAAGACAGTACATATGCAATGTACTGAATATTAAAACTGTTCTACTACTAAGTTTTGAAACAGTCTCATTGCTATTTGTCTCTCAATAAAATTAATTCTTAAATAAATGTTAAGATTCCACTATTGGCAAGGAGAAGGAATGGGAAAATATTTGGAAACCCAAAAGTCATTTATCAAGTTTCATAACCAATAAGAACAAGTGCTTACACCACCCCTTGGGAGGAGGACGAAAACTTTTAAATTATAAACTTTTTGATACAAGGCATAGTCTTATGAAATCTTAGCACCATAGCCTCAAAACCAAAGATTTGAAATAATAAAAGCACTAATCATAGAATCATAGTCTCTTAGAATCAAAACTATCTAATAGGAAACTTCAAAAACTTCTATAACTGTTTCGACCAGAAATCTCAAGATGGAGAACAAATATAATCACACATTTCATTAATTCTGTTAATTATTTAAGATACCCTCCTAAGAGCCGGTGAGATAACTCAGCAACAAAGCACCTGCCTAGACAAGCGCAAGGACCAGGGTTTCCCAGCACCACGTGCTGTGCCAGCCCTGCCCCCAGATATGCTTAGTGGACCCCGAGATCCGGCATGGTGGTGCACCCCTGTAATCCCAGCACTGAGGGGCCCGGAAACAGGAGGATCACTATGAATCCAAACTGATTAGTGAGATCCTGTACCAAATACATTTAGAAAAAAAAAGATACCCTCCTAGACCTATTGGTCAAAATCTAGTATTTCCTATCTTGAATACTGTCTTAGCAGCTCTCATCTGTAGTTATTGAAATATTCAGGAGTCTGGACCTACTGCAAAAGCAGCAATCCTCACTCTTATCCACTGCTTGCAGCCTCTGAACATAATTTCACAGTCAGTTTTCCTGTTAATGAACGCAACACACAACCTAAAGGAGGAAAAGTATAATCTAGCTGATGGTTTCAGGAGATTCAAGGCCTGGTCAGCAGACTCCAACAAAAAAAACTTCATGGTAGAAGGGCATGAAGAAATATATAGGTAGATATATATATATAGATAGATAGATATAGATATAGATATAGATATAGATATAGATATATCCCACAGATGTACTTCAATGTTTTTTTCTTTTTTTTGTTTTTTTTTTTGTTTTTTTTAATTTTATTTTTTTTACAAAATGTACTTCAATGTTTACAAAGTAGTCAGTATACATGCATATTCACTGTAGCTTGCTCAAGAGCAAAAGAGTAGATATAGCCCACATGTGGGTTTCAATAGATGGTTAACTAAATAAATTAGGTTTATCTACACAATTGAAAAGGTTTTTTTCTGTTTTGGTTTGGTGTTGGTTTTTGTTGTTGTTGTTTGTTTGTTTGTTTTGGGGTTTTTTTGTTTTTGTTTTTTGGGGTTTTTTTGTTGTTTTGTTGTTTTTTGTTTTTTGGGTTTTTTTTCTGGCTCAGGCTGCCTTAAGTGCAGGTCTGGTGGGGCATGTGAAGCTGAGGATTGAACCGTGGTTCCCTGCACCTGACTGGGTTTGCCCAAGCAGGTGCCTTAAACAACTGAGCTAACGTACAAGCCCCCAAAAGTTGAGAAGAATTCCTTCTTTTTTGGCTGGGTCAGGGAAGGGCAGGTCTGGTGGGGCATGTGGAGCTGAGGATTGAACCACAGTCCCCTGTGCCTGACTGGGTTTGTCCAAGCAGGCGCTTAAACAACTGAGCTAACCGATAAGCCCCCTCATCTACACAATTGAACATGTGTCAGGATCTCAGCAAGAAAGGTCAATCATTAAAAACATGAGATAAGCAAGAATTTAAAGAAAGAATGATTTACAAAGTTGAGGGTAAAGTTAAGGGAAATCTGAGGAGGAATTGTAAAACACTTGAGATCGAACAACAGTGAGCTCCACTACCATCCCTACCGCAGGAAGCACAAAGGGAGGAGCAGCTACTGCAACTCAGAGGGACCTTCAGGTTTAACAGAAGCCAACAGAAATCAGAGCCAAACAATTTTATGATCAAACCTTTCTATGGAAGTAGAGGAAAATATAAACCATCCATTCAGCAACACTCAACAAATAAAGTCAGTTAAAGGACAAAGTAACTGTTTATTCCTATTCTTTTAATATTTCTTTTATTTTTTTAATTTTTTCTTCATATTCTGTAAGGACTTAAAGTTTAACATATCGATACTTTATGGAAAATATCTATTCCATGTTATGCCTAAGATGTCTGATATTCAGACAGATAGTGAAGTTAAGCTCAACTGCCTAGGTTGTAGGGTAAAAATAATAAGCTTCTCTTCTGGAGGGTTAACAACCAAAGTTTGCAGACCAAAAATTAGAGGAAAAGAAGGGCTGCAAGGACAGCCAACATTTTGGCCGTAGCCTTTCAAGGTCAGTGAAGACTCAGGACATAGCAGAACCTATACTGTAACACCATGTAACTCAGTTGTGTCCCAAATTTTCTGATCAAGGAAACTATGGGACCACAGAACAATGTGATCAAAGGCATAGAGTGTGCCTAGGGAGAGTTACAAGGAGAAAAAACATTCTCTCAGGCTTTCACAGAGAGCAAATTGGCCAAGCAATGGCCGTGACTCATCCACATGGCTGACACTCACAAAGGATCTACAAACTGCAGTACAGAGTTTCAGGATAAATCCGGAGGGGATTTGACTGACCTTATCAGATACAAAAGTTACATTGCTTGTTTTATAGGTCATGCTTTATCTTGGTCTTAACCGTTCAGCAGAAAAGTATAAACACGAGGTATAAAAAGTAAATCCATATTAACATGCTGA
>NW_004524920.1:219364-220761 GCF_000260255.1 Octodon degus
ATTGCTTAACTCTTGAATCCAACATATCTTCTGTAGCCTGCCTAATTTTCATTTCTGTTTACAATGATTTGAGATAGATTCTCATCACTTGTATTGCAGAACCTCTTGCCTTGGAACTTTGGAAAGAAATATATTATCAAGCTCTATCACACTTTCCCACAACCATGACTGCTGATTCAAACATTTGAAAATCTCAACTAATGAATTCTCCCAAACTGACCAGCTATCTCCACTAGGAGACAGAAGTATCATATTTTCCCAACATTGTATTATGACAATTTACAAATGGACAGAAAAGTTGAAAGAATGATATCATAAGCCAACACTTACATTTTCTCATTTACATTACATTTTGGTCAGTAATAGACCATAAATAGAATAGTGATGTCATAAGACTATAATACAGCTAAAACTTTCCTATCATCTAGCACTGTTATGGCTACCTTAGAAGCATAGCTCTTGTACTACTCATGAGTTTGATCTGATACTAGTACAAATAAATCTACTGCACTACCAGTTATATATACAATTAAATACAGTATGTAATACTTGGTAATGATATCAAATGAATATGTCAGGTACCTAATGTGCAATAAATATTATTTTAATGTCCTCCTTCTACTTAGTATTGTTTTAAGTTTACTGTAGGACAGTATGTTTTGTAGCAGAAGCAGCCTCAGACACCTGGCTCATCATTACCTCAAGAGGCCACAGTGAATGATTGATCTTTACTCCCAGATTTGTATTAACACAGTGTTTCACAATGTTCACACAGTGATAAACTCACCCAGTGATGCAGTACTTGGAATGTGTCCCCATCAGTAAGTGATATATGACTGTACTTGATGTATCATGCAGTTATCCAATTCTCCATCTGTCTTGTCAGCTTTCTCATCAGTGATAAACAATGCCCAACTCCCACAACTTAAAGGAGAAGAGGTTTAATTCACTCACAGATGCAATCAATAATTGGATGGCTCCAAGATAGAAATAACATGACAGAAGAGTGTGAAGGAACACAGCTCCTCGGTTACGGTGCTAAGAAAAGCAGGGAAATGAAGAAAGCAGAGAGAGGTCAAATAATGAACCCAAAGCCACAGCGCCATGACCCATCCAAACACCCAGAAGCATGTCCTCCAGTGCCCTGGTTGGCTCCCAAACCAATTAAGTTGCCACAAGTATGCTTAACCCTCACAACATCCTATTCATCCAATAATACATCTGGGTTTTTTTATTTTTTTTAATCCTTTATTTATTTGGGGGGGTACAGGGTCTTGCTATGCAGCTCAGACTTATGGTGATCCTCCTGTCTCAGCCTGCTCAGCACTGGGATTATAGGTGTACACCACAATGCCCAGTTTTCGTGGTGGCATGGCACGCCCAGGGTTCAGAACTGG
>NW_004524920.1:221879-222795 GCF_000260255.1 Octodon degus
CCCTGTACCAAATATATTTATTTTTAAAAAAAGAGTTCAGCTTTTGGGACTGGGGAGATAGCTCAGAGGTCTAAGTGCCTGCCCAGTAAGCACAAGGTCCCAAACTCAATCCCCAGTACTGCATGCCAGGCTAGCCTGTAGTCCCAGTGCTGGGGAGGCTGAGACAGGATGATCACTATGAGCCTGAACTGTGTAATGAGAGCCTGTATTCAATAAATAAATACAAATTTTTTTGAAAGAGTTCAGCTTTAAATTGGTCAAGCAATTGCCGTGACTCATCCACATGGCTGACACTGACAAAGGATCTGCAAACTTCAGTACAAGGTTACTTAGCAAGCACAAGGGCCTGAGTTCAATCCCCGGTTCCACCAAAAAGAAAAAAAAAAAAATAGATTCAGTACAAGGTTACAGGATAAATCCTGAGGGTATTTGACTGACCTTCTCAGATACAAAAGTTACATTTCTTGTTATACAGGTCTTGCTTTATCTTGGTCTTAGCCATCCAGGAGAAAAGTATAAAAACAAGGTATATAAAGTAAAGCCATATTAATATGCTGAGCTGTGAAAGGCTCAAGTCAACAACTTCTGCGGATAACCCACTACTATTGTGGACTGCTGGACTGGGTTGGATTGTTTTGCTGAATTCATGACCTATAGTATTTAGATGCCAACGGAATACCCATTTCTGACAGGACTAAACAAAAAAAGGGGATACAAAGGAAGGACCATTTTGTATCTGTATATGCAGAATAGTTAGGATAGATATACAGCTGCTTTCGCTGAATTCAATGAGAAGAAAGATTTGTACTAATAGTGTTTGGACAGGATATTCTGCCTGAATCTTGTACTATGGATAACCACTAAGAAGATAACAATATACAATGTATTAATTATTGAGACTGTCCTATTAATCAGT
>NW_004524920.1:223635-225255 GCF_000260255.1 Octodon degus
ACAATTACAATGTTGTGTGTATAACTTCCAAACCCACTCAAAGGAGAAAATAGGTATAAAGAAAACTTAACCCCAGCTGCTCAGGAAACTGAATTAGGAGGATCACAAGTTCAAAGCTAGATTCTGCAACATTGCAGGAACCTGCCTCAAGCTAAAAGGGGCTGGAGATATAGCCTAAGCCCCAATACTACAAAAAGAAAAAAGAGAAAAAATCCAGTAAGAGATACAAAAATGGACAGAAATGTTACAGGGGCATGATAAACAGCACAAAGTAAAAAGTTAGAAATAAACCCAGGTGTGTTTTAGTTTGATAAATAAGAAAGGCTGTTTGTCAATTAATAAATCTCCCAGTGACCCACATTCATAGAGCAAAAAATAAATCTCATCACGCACAGAAAGGCTACAGGTGAATAAATGGAAAAGGTACTTCAGTCTAATGGCTCCCAAAGGAAAAGCTGAGTGGCTATACTTCTAGGAGACAAAATTGACAGTTTGACCAAAAACCACTGAGTTCTCCCCACCGTCCTGGTGTCCAGACCAATGGTCCAGCTTTTCAGATGAGGACTGCGAGGCTCAGAAGGAAGCCGTCATTTATCCCAGACACAGGCAGGAAAAAGCAGAGTTAGGATCTGTGTCCTTGAACATTCCTTGGGTCAAGCACGTTGCACATGGCCGCAATCAAGTCCGATCAAGTTCTGTGGGGCTGGAGTTTGCTTTCCACTAGGGCTGAACTCTGTCAATAAATACACGTGTACCCTAATGTCAGAAAGCAGTGGGAGCCCAGGAAACGTGGAAGGCAACAGCTGCAGTGGAAGAGCAGCAGTTCCCTCCAGCAGGAAGTTCAGACAAGGGATCCAGATAGGAGAAGAGATGGAAATAAGGAAGCGAAGCCAGCCACACAGGTGGCTCTGAAGGCTTCTCCAGGACCCGGCAAGGAGCCTGAGGACAGGATTTCTTGAAATTGACCTACGATGCTGTGACAGTTTGGATCAATAAAATGTGAGAGATTGAATGGTACCTTACAGGTGTTTGGTTTTGACACAGGGTCTTGCTATGTAGTGCAGGCTGACCTGGACTCACTCACTATATAACCCCAGCTGACCTTAAACTACAGTGATTCTCCTGCCTCAGCTTCCCAAGATCTGGGACTATAGGCGAGTGCTACCACATCGGGCTGACTTTTTAATTTTTATTCTTGTGTGTATACAGACATGTGTCTATGTTCGTGTGAACCCAGAGCTTTCACAGTGAGTTAATCCTCCAAGTTATACCTTTTTATTTTTAATTTTGTGACAGGGTCTCCTTAGTTGCCCAGGCTGGGCTGAAAATCCCATTCCTGCCTCAGCTGCCTGCCGTGCAGAGATTATGGGCATGCACCATGGCATCTGGCTCACTTGCTTATATTTATTTGTGTGGGTGTTGTGGATTTGACCCCAATTCTTGCCACGCTGCGGAAGCCTTTCCCTCCACTCCACACTCTGGCCTCATTGAGACGGTGCACGAGTGGAGGCAGCACAGCCGCTGGGCTGAGGGGCAGAACGTGCTTGCTAGCATAGGCGGGCACTGGGTTTGGTCACAGGGCTAAATAAATACCTCCACAATAAAATGTGAAAAAGTATA
>NW_004524920.1:225800-227040 GCF_000260255.1 Octodon degus
CTTGGGATTTGCTAGCCCTCAGGGTTATCAGGCCTTTAATTTAGAGCCTGCCCCAGGCAAAAGTATCTTGCTGGCTTTAAAGACATGTTTCAATTTATCTTTATGATTTCTTTCTAGTTACAACAAGCGAAATTCCAAAAAGCTGTTACTTTGAAACATTTCAGACATAGAAACATTTCAAGCCTGGTGTGGTGCCCCGCCTATAACCTTAGCCCTCTGGGAGGCTGAGGCCCTGGGATTTCAAGACTGTGTCTCAAAGAAGGGCTGGTGGGGCCTGCCCCTTAGCTCAGTACTTTTAAGTGGCTGCTTCAACAAAGCAGTCAGGCTCAGGTTGCTGTGGTTCGATCCCCACAACTCAAGCCAGCCAGATCTGCCCTGAAGGCATTCGGAGCAAAAAAAAAAAAAAGTCCTTCTGTCAAAGAAGGGCTGGTAAAGTAGCTCAGTGCTAGGCCCTGGGTGCTGGTCTTGGTGCTTCAAAAATGAGCGGGCAAACAGAAAGCCCCCTCCAGCAGAAGTAAAAATGGAAACATTTCTTTTTTTAATTAATTCAAAATGTGAGTGGAGTTGAATAAAATATTAGGTGAATGGGCCGGGGTGATGTGGACACAATGTCATGCACTGAATGAGTGCAGCATTAAAGTTGGGGGCTGTGGCTGTGGCGCAGTGGTGAAGGGCTGCGCATGTGCAACACCCTGGGCTCCATCCTGGATGCTGAAAAAACAAAGTTGGGTGTGGCCTGGCTGATTGTGTATAGGAAGCAAGATTAGAGAGCAGGAGCGAGGGAGGAGGCCAGGGCAAGGCCCAGGGTAAGAGGGCAGAGTGGGCGGCGGCGCAGGATGAGGTGGGGGAGGGACGGGTTGGAGCTAAGGTTCAGAGGCAGAGAGACTGGGACTGGGTCCCCAGGGGAGCAGGAGGCAGCCAGCAGAGGTCTAGGGGAAGACCCTGAGGTCAGTGTGGGACATGGTGGTTGTGAGGGCCCAGAGGACATCTGAGGAGACATCCTGCTAGCACACGGGGTTCTCTAATTTTAGAGAAAGCTGGGGACTAGAAGTGGAGGAGTGCCATCTGCAGAGACAGGAACCAAGGTTGGTTAAAGTGTTTGCCTAGCACGTCCAGGGCCCTGGGTTCCATTCTCAGCTGTGCAAATAGTAATAACAATCGTGTTCTTTACTTTTAAAGGAATTCATCTTGATGAGGAGGTGAAATCAATTAAGTTCAAGAAAAATGAATTTCAAAATGG
>NW_004524920.1:228045-243773 GCF_000260255.1 Octodon degus
AATCCCCCAGCACCACATGCCAGCCAGCCCCGCCCCCTGGTGGGCTGAGCTGGCCACACACACACACACACACACACACACACACACAAATAAAATTTAAAAAAAAAAAAGAACTGGGTGTTGAGCTCAGCCCCTTGTGCTTGCCAAGCAAGTGCTTATTCTACTGAGCCATCTCCCCAGCTAATGTACTTATTTTTTTTATCTTAATCATATTTTCCAGCTTATTTTTTAAAAATAATGAAATCCCTACAGTGGGCATGGCAGTACACATCTGTAATCCAAGACACTTAGAAAGCCTAAGCAGGGGGATCACAAGTTTAAGGCCAGCAGGACAACTGGTGAGATCTTACACTAAAATAAAAACAAAAAGGGCTGAGGATGTAGCATTGTACTCAGGACTCAGTGGGGCTCAGTCCCAAGTACTGGAAGAAAAAAAAAAAACCCTCTGGATACAATTTGGAAAGATACACAATGTAAAACAGCATAATGCCCCATGGTCTTGGATGCTAAAGTGAACTGATAGACTTTTTTTAACTTTTAATTTTACTAGTACATGTTTGAAGTACACAGTGATTAAACAAAAACATGCTGGAAAAAAAGATAAGCTCTTAAGCAATTGTACAGAGAAAACTGGTTAAATATATACAGAAGATTAAATCTAAGCCCACACCAATCAACATGTATCAAAATAGATCAAAGGTGTAGATATTAAAACTGAAAACTTAATCTGCTGGAAGATAAAACACGGAATGTTCTTTTCTTTTTTTCTTTCTTTTTGTTTTTTTGAGACCGTCTCAACGTATACTGCAAGCCAACCTTGAATTTGCTTAAGCAGCCCAGGCTGGCCTCAAAGTCATGGCAATCCTCCTGCCTCAGCCTCCAGAGTGCTGGGGTTACAAGCATGCACCACCATGCCCAAGAGTAAAATTCTTGAAGAAATAGATGTAGGCAAATTTTTCTGAAATAAAACCCACTTGCACAAGACATAATACCAAGAATCAGCAAATGAGATCATATCAAAGTAAAAAGCTTCACAGCAAAGAAAATAAAAGAGTGGAGATACAACCTGCAGAATAGGGGGAAATTGCCAACTATTTCTTGGTCAGAAGATGAATACCTAGAATATATGAAGAACTCAAAAAATTAGACCCCCAAAACAAAAGATCCAATCAAAAAATGGACTGATTAAACACTTCTTGAAAAAAAAAAAAAGTAGAAATGGCCAGTAAATATCTGAAAAAAAAAAATGTTCAGCATCACTGGGCGTTCGACAAATTAAAACAACATTAAGATTCCATTTTGCTCAAATAAAAATGGTTATCATCAAGAAATCAAGTACAGGGGCAGGGGCTGAGGGGCAGGGGGTTCAAAAAAAAAAAAAGAAAGAAAGAAATCAAGTAATGGGCTAGCCAGAGAGCTCAGCAGATTACAGCACCTGGTTAGGCCGACACAGGGACTGCAGTTCAATTCCCAGCATGCCAGCCCATACTGAGACCAAGATTGAGACTGGGCGTGGTAGTGTGCACCCATAATCCCACCACTTGGGAGGCTGAAAACAGGAGAATCACTGAGTCCAATCTGTGTAGTGAAACCCTGTAGACTCTGTGATAAATACATTTTTTAAAAGGGAGTACAAAGCCAAACTCAGCTGTATAGCATGACCTTGTCTCAAAAAGGAAAAAAAAAATCAAGTAATAATAAATGTTGGTGAGGCTGTGCTGAATAAAGAGCCCTTCTACACTGTGGGAATGTAAACTAGTACAACCACATGGAAATCAGTATAGAGATTCCTCAAAAACTAAAAAGAGAAGTTCCACCTGATCCAGCTATTTCCCTTCCAGGTATCTTCCCTAGAGTTAAAGACATTCTATTGGTTGGGCATGAATTGTTCACGCCTGTAGTCCCAGCAATAAGGAGGCTGAGGTATGAGGAGACTTGTGAATTTGAGACCAGCCTGGGCTACAGAGTGAGCTCAAGGCCACCCTGAACTGCATAGTGAGACTCTGTCTCAAAAAAAAAAAAAAAAAAAAGACATCCTATTACAGTGACACATGCATACCCATCCATGTTTGTAGCACAATTCACAATAGCTATATCTTGGTGGTTTCCTATATGCTCAGCAACAGATGAATTGATAAAGAAAATGTGACTGTTATATACAGTAGAGAACTGTTCTGCCATAAAGAAGAATAAACTTGAGTCATTTGTAGGAAAATGAATGTGCCTTGAAATCATAATATTAAGTAAAATAAATCACACACAAGGGCTGGTGAGATAGCTCAATGGACTAAGCACTTGCTTTGGCAAGCTCAGGGACCAGGGTTCGATCCCCACTCCTGTATGCCATGCTGGCTCCACCCCTCGGGGGGCACTGAGCCTGCAGACAAGTCCAGGCATGGTGGCATATGCCTGTAATCCCAGGGCTGGGGAGGCTGAAAACAGGAGGATCACTACAGGTCCAAGCTGCATGGTGAGACCCTGTACCAAATACATAAATAAAAAAAAAAAAGAAAGAAAGAAAGAAAAGAAAAGAAGGGGGAAAAAATGAGACCCACAAGCTTAAATAGTATGTAGTTTCTGTATATGAGAAATCCAAATATAAATAAAGGTCAAAATAAAATATAGATAATAAAAAGAAAATTGCCTAGATGAATACTTGGTTTATTAATCAAAGCATGGTAATTTTATTGGTGCATTTTGTGATGTTTGTAGTATTTGATAGCTTTCTTAAAATGTATAAACTTTAGCTTTAACTACCAGCATCTCTGAATTTTTGTCAAGTAAATAAACCTTTGGATGTCAAAAAATAAACAGAATCCCAACTGTATGCCAAGTCAATACAATGAGCAACTAACATACATTGGCAACTCTTGCAAAAAGAAGTAAAAATGACGGATAAATGTACCCAAAAATGTTCACTATCTCTGGCTGTCATTGTTACTTTCCACACAGCTAAGGCAAAGCACCCACCTCCCAATGTAAAAGGCGTAAAGGTTTATTTGGCTGACAGTTTGTAGAGATTTCAGTCCATAACCAACTGGCTCCAAGGCAGGCACAGCAGAGCAGCTTCACAGAGGAGAAACGGTTCACGGCAGGCAGAAGACAGCGAAGCAAGAGCAAGTGACCAGCTCCAAGCCTCTTTCTGCCCTCTACATCTTATCCTGACCCAAGGGCCAGTAGCATTCACCCGCTTAAGCCTATCACTGCACTGTGAAGCAATCCCAGTGCCACACACTCCAGGCCCAGCCCCTCTAAAAAGCCTTGTCTCTGACTGCATGAGGCTTTGTGGGGCCCTCTAGATTCAAGCCATAATACTGGCCACCAGAAATACGAATTAAAACAATACTGAGATTCCATTTTACTCCACAAAGAATGGCCATCATTAGAAAACAAACAACAAAAAGTGCTGGAGAGGCTGTGGGAAAAAGAGATCCTCCTACATTGTTTGCGGATATATAAACTAGTACAACCATTATGGAAATCAGTATGGAGATTCTCCAAACACTAAAGCTAGAAATTGCATTTGACCCAATTACCCCCTTCCAGGTATTTTCCGCAAATGAGTTAAATGTATTATACCATACATATGTCCCTATGTTTATGGCAGCACAACCCATAATACCTAAAGTTTGGGAGCAGCTCATACAGTATATCCATCAATTGACGAGTGGATAAAAGAAAAGTGCTGTTTATAACTGATGGAGTACTACTCTGCTATAAACAAAGATATATTAGAGTGATTTGTGGGAAAATGGATAGATCTTGAGACCATAATTTTAAATGAAACATACACACAGACAGAGACACACACACTTAAATATTATGTGGTTTCTCTTGTATGAAAAATCCAAATAAATGCGTATATTTATCACTCACAACATGACGTTTGGAAATGTTGTGTATGTTGTGGAATAATTAACTCAACCAAATTAATATGTGTTACCTCTCATACTTGTTTGCATTTTTGTTTTTTGTGGAAATAAAATGTATGCTTTTAATGATATTCAAAAAATAAGACAGAGGGCCAACCAAATAGCTCAGTGGATTAAAATGCCTGCAAGCAGGAGCAGGAGCCATTGGTTCCTTCCCCCGGCCTGCCGTGCTGGCCCCGACCCCAGGGCACGCTGAGAAAGCAACTGAGACTGGGCATGGTGGCACATGCCTTTAATCCCAGCTTTTGGGAGGCTGTAAACAGGCAGATCACTATGAGTCCAATCTAGTAGTGAGACCCTGAACACCCTGTAGGCCCTTCCCTAAAATACAAAAACCAAAATAGTAGTTCACTCTTAAGTACTCAAGCTATGGCCATGTATCTGTAGTCCCAACAGCTTGGGACACAGAGGGGGAAGGGTCCCTTAAATTCAGGAGTTCCTTATCTGTAAGTAAACAGAAAAGCAAGTGAGAAATATTTTAGCTAAACAAAAGAGAATTGGACGAAGAGACAGGATGAGATTGGTCCCATGTTGAAAATTTCTGGGAACTATTTCCCCTATTTTTGTACACCCTGGAAAATATTTGTAATAAAAAGGTGAAAAATAATATAAAGTGAAGAAGGTCAGAGAATTAAAGAATTAATTAAAGAGTGATATGGGGTCAGCCAGGCACAGTGACATGGGTCTATAATCCCAGCACTTGCGAGTCTGGGGCAGGAGGATCACTGCAAGTTCAAGGCCAGCCTGGGCTACAGAGTGACCTCAAGGCCAGCCTGAACTACACAGTGAAGTCCTGTCTCAAAAAGAAAAAAAAAGTGATGTAGGGTCTGGTATTCTCATACAGTTCTTATAAGCTGATAAACCACTTGTTTCTGGTTTGTTGTGTTGTTGTTGTTGTTTTTAGTATAGGTTTGCTGCACATAATGTTGGAAAATCATCTTACAAAATAGGTGCATAAACTTAACATTTTCTTTAATCTTTTTTTTTTTTTTTTTTTTTTGTTACAGGGTCTCACTATGCAGCTCAGACTCATAATGATCCTCCTGTCTCAGCCTCCCCAGCACTGGGATTACAGGCATCCACCACCATACCTGGCAGGGTGCAGGGCCACCACAGCATGCAGTACTGGGGATTGAACCCTGGTCCTTGTGCTTGGTAGGCAGGTGATCAGACTGCTGAGCTATCTCCCCAGCCCCTACTTAACATATCTTATTTTTATTTCCTTTCCCTTCCCACCCTCCTTCTTCCCTCCATCTCTAAATGTCCCATTTTCATTACTATTTTTTGTGCCTGCTTGCCACAGGCACTGACTACATTTTCCGTGGGTACTGGCACATGTGCGTAACACATTCCATATTCTTTTCTGTTCCCTTCCCCCCCATCCTTCCCTTCCCCTCTTGGTTCCCTAGCTCCTGGTTTCCTGTCATCAAGCTTTTCCTTTGCTATTTTCTCTATTTGTATTTTGCATCACTCAAATGAGAGGAACCTTATGGTGTTTCAGCTCATGGGTCTGATGTTTTTTACTTAATATGATGTTTTAAGGTGAGTCTATTTGTTGCATCTGGCAAGTCTGGAGTCCAGAGCCCACCCTCAAACTTTCCTAGGAGTCTCTCTTCCTCCCCCTTCACCTTTCCCTCCCTCTCCCCCCTCCCTCCCCCTTTCTCTCCCCCTTTCCCTTCCCTTGCCTCTTCCCCCTCCTCTGCTCTCTCTGTCACTCTCTCTCCCCCTCCCTTCCTCCCTCCCTCCCAATGTAGAAAGAGGAAAATGAGTCAGAAGACATGTGCTGAGCAAAAGTAAATTTACTGCAGACGGAAGCTACACAAAGCCTCACTGAGGAGTAGGGGAGCTGGGTAAATGCTGAATATAGGGCAACAATCTTGTTTTTCTAGAGTAGGGGTCATCTCCACCCACCCAGAAGGTCTGAACTTAATTGGCTAATGAGTGCAGTGCTAAGGGTACAGGGTCAGACAGTGCCTGAGGATAGTTACAACACACAGTTTAGGAACAGTTCAAAACATTCCAATCACCAAGGGTTAGTGGGCCCCTTTCAGGAGCCAACCCAAGGCCATCTCCACATTGGCTTGTTGAACCTGCCTGCTGTTAGGCACAGAGGCTGCTTTTCTCCTACCCTGTGAAAGAGTCCAGACATACACAACACAATATACACAGCATTTGGGTGGAGGGAGTACAAGCCTCTCATCTCAGCAGTCAGGAGACTGAAGCAAGAAGATCACCATAAAGTCAAGACCAGCTTTGGGGCCAGGGAGATAGCTCAGTAAAGTAAGCACTTGCCTGGCAAGTGCAAGGGCCTGAGTTCAATCCCTGGTTCCACCAAAAGACCAGCCTGGGCTACACAATGAGTTCAAGGTCAGCCACTCCATGGTGAGACATTGTCTCAAAAAATAAAATAAAATAGCTTTCAGCTTTCCGCTAGGAGGAGGCTAAGGTGCAACTTTCTTCAGTTGTCCCAAATCCGGGTTCATCCAACACCAGCCACCTCCAGCATGCCACCAAGTTCTACCGCGACACCAGCCACCTCCAGCATGCCACCCAAGTTCTACCCCAATGAGATCAAAGTCGTGTACCTGAGGTGCCCCAGTGGAGAAGTCAACGCCACGTCTGCCCTGGCCCCCAAGATCAGTCCCTTGGGTCTGTCTTCAAAAAAAGTGGGGGATGACATCGCCAAGGCAACTGGTGACTGGAAGGGCCTGCAGATTATGGTGAAACTGACCATTCAGAACAGACAGGCTCAGATTGAGGTGGTGACTTCTGCCTCTGCCCTGATCATCAAAGCCCTCAAGGAGCCACCAAGAGACAAAAAGAAGCAGAAAAACATTAAACACAGCAGAAATATCACTTTTGATGAGATTGTCAACATTGCCCAACAGATGTGGCACCAGTCTTTGGTCAGAGAACTTTCCAGAAATATTAAGGAGATCCTGGGGCCTCCTAGTCTGTAGGCTACAAGGTGGACAGATGGCACCCTCATGACATCAACAACAGTGTCGTTGAGTGCCCAGCTAGCTAAGGACCATAAGAAAATACATCAATAAAGAGATAATCTGACAAAATAAAATCAAATAAAAAATTATTAATTAATAATCGCATGTCCTTCCTCTAACCCTACATAGGGGTTCCATCTTTTCCTACACATTTTCCTATAGAAGTCTTGAATTTTTTCTTCTTTAATATACTGTGGGGGGGCAGGGAGATGGCTCAGTAGAATAAGCACTTGCCTGGCAAGGACAAGGACCTGAGTTCAATCCCCGGTTCCACCAAAAAATATATATATATACTGTGGTGTACAGATACCACATTTTCTTCATCCATTTTTCTGTTGATGGACATACAAGCTGCTTTCAAGATTCAGCTACTGTGGGGCTGGGGAGATAGTTCAGTAGAATAAGCACTTGCCTGGCAAGGGCGAGGGCCTGAGTTCAATCCCCAGTTCCACCAAAAAAAAAAAAAATTTTAGCTATTATGTATTGTGCTGCTATAAACATTGGTGAGCATGTATCTCTGTAAGAGAATGCCTTTGACTCTTTGGAGAAGATTCCTAGAAGGGAGATAGCTGGGTTCAATGGAATTTCTAGTTTTAATTTTTCGAGGCATCTCCACACTCATTTCCATAATGTTCCCCTAGTCTACGCTCCCGTCATGAGTGTAGCTCGGTTCCCTTTTTCCACCACAGCCTGGTTGATCACCCACTCTGAATGTACGTGTTAGCCCATGGGAGTTGGTAGAGAGTCAACCTCAGAGCAGTGGCAGGGTAGTTCCCACAAGGGAGCACCCCACGGTGGGGTGCGTTGGGATCCCAGGGAAAGCATTAAACACACACCCAGAAGTGACCCATCCAGAGCATTTATTAAGGGATTAGCTTCCAGCACGGGCTGCAGTATTCTAGTCAGGAGCAGCAAGCGAGGTGTGTCCTCCACAAGGTATCAGTGTGCATGGTTTACACAAAGGTTTAGGGACTTTGGCTCGGGGCCAAGGCCACTTTTTTTTTCAGTGTCTTGGGCAACAAGCAAAAAATTTTTCTTAGTGTCTAACCATCAAGGACCCAGCTTGGGCTCAAGCCCACCAAGAAAAACATTTCAGCTGCCAAGCCGCAGAACACTCCCAGCACACTGTGATCTGGGAGAGGTCAGGGAGGGAAAGGAGGCTGCTGCAAAAGCCTTATGCTGTCTTTGAGGGAAGGTCTCACCAGGTAGTTCAGGCTGGCCTTAAATTCACTATACTCGGATTCACGGTGACCTTCCTGAATCAGCCTCCTGAGTACTAGGATTAGAGGCATGCACCAGGACACCCAGCTCCTCACTTTATGAAGCGCTGAAAATCTATACCTATAATACATAGAGATGTGTGGGACCCGACCTAAAATCACAATTCCTAAAAGGCTTAGTAAGCACAGCTTTTCACAAGGGGACCAGAGAGAAGATCCCAGCTTTATGGTGTGTAGACCCCAGGAGTCATTACCCCTTGCGCAGCTGCCAGCATGTCCCCAGACCTCTAGGTCTACAAGACGTTTCCTGCTGGGCTGTTTCGGTGTCTTTTCAGTGTCTAAGGTATGCAAACCCTACTTGATATCCTTTAAAAACAAATCCCTGAAGAGTTTCCATCTTTTGTATGACATCAACTGAGCTTCCCAGAGGCTGAAAGACAGGCAGTAATAATCCCAACAAGAAGAAAAAGGAACCCAATGCACCCCCCATGGGCTCATATAGACAGACAAGGATGTTGTCAGAGGTTCTGGAATCACCCACAGGGTGCACCATCTAAGCCTCCCAGGGGAAGCCAGAGCCAGATTTATTACCACAGAGTCACTGGGTGTCCACTGAGGCAATCCAGTTTGTTCCTGGATACAAGAGCAGCCTGCGGCCAGCTATCTGTGCCTTCCAGAGGGAGCGCACACCAACAACGAGCTGGCAGCAGCTCAGCCCTCTGCAAGGTCCTTCCAGGGCTATCTCAGGGCCCATTCTTGATCTCCTTTCCCCCACCCTTTCTGAAAACTGCTTGATGTATAGTCATTAAAATATCCAGTCTCTCTTAAAAGACAACTTCCTGCTGAGTGTGGTGGCACATGCCTATAAGTCCAGCACTCAGGAGGCTGAGGCAGGAGGATAACTTCAAGGCCAACCTGGGCTACAAAGTGAGCTCAAGACCAGCCTGAACTGCATAGTGAAACCCTGTCTCAAAAAGAAAAGAAAACACTTCCTATTGTGCCTGCACTAATCTAAAAGTTTAAATAAATAACTGCTCTAATCCCTTTCCTGACTTGCAGGATTTGCCTATAAAGTGCATAAATTCAAAGTGGGTGTGGTGGTGCACGCCTGCAATCCCAGCACTTGAGAGGCTGAAACTGGAGGACAGCTATGAGTTTGAAGGTCATGATTGAGACCCTGTCCCCAAAACACATACATAAATAAATAAATAAATAAATAGTGTATAAGCACATGGACACATTAATGAATGAAGAAAATGTGGCATCCATATATAATAAGTCTTCAACTATGGCCTGCCAGATAGCTCAGTGGACTACAGCGCCTGCTTAGGCAGAGCGCAGTGACCAGGGTTCGATCCCCAGAGTCTGTGCCGGCCCCAGCCCTGGGCATGCTGAGACAGCGATTGAGACTGGGTGTGGAGGTGCACACCTGTAATCCCAGCATTTAGGAGGCTGAAAACAAGAGAACAACTACAAGTCCAGTCTACATAGTGAGACCCTGTAGACCCTGTACTAAATACAAAAAATAAGAAGAAAAATATATGTCTCCAACTTAAAAACATTCAAGTTGTGAATGGCAAAGTAGCTCATGTACTTAAGGCAACTATAAAAGTAAAAATAAGTTATTGTACTTGGGCATCAGGGTTTTTTATGCATTATGTTGTAGATTTGAGTCAAAGATGTATAGGATTCATTTTGTCAGACTTATGAGGGAATCTGATTTACAAATATTCTCCCAGAAGGGAACTCATTAGTAAGTTGGAGGCTTAATGTACTATGACATACTACTTAGCTATGGAGAAGGTTAAACATTGAGACATTTATAGGGGGCCTGGGAGATGGCTCAGTAGAATAAGCGCTTGCCTGGCAAGCACAAGGGCCTGAGTTCAATCCCCGGTTCTGAAAAAAAAAAGAATCTTTAGAGACATTTGTAGGAAAACCAGTATACATAGTGCATAAGTCAGAGCTTACTCAAGAAGCATATTTAATGAAAAATATATAAATATACAAGAATTTACAAGATTGCCTCACAATGGCTGCCCAGAGTCAGGTGTGGAAACGTGCAAAAGGGCTGTCCACTCCTGTGGAGGGCCAAAGGACCTGCCTGAAGGCCTGGAGCTCACTGTAGTATCCCACACGAACCCACATCAGGAGGCTGAAGGGTCTGTGCTGGAAGCCAGGAGATGCCCAAGGTGGAGACAAAGACCAGAGCTCCCCCAAAGAAACAGAAGGGAACCTCCCTTCTTCATTTCCTGTTTATGCCATTTCAACAAACCCACCCAGGCTGGGTCTTCTCTCTTTCATAAATCCTTCAGTCAGATCCAGAGCTGTGCATATCCACTTGAGTTTCCTGGTTTGGTTTTCTGGTTGTTTTTTGTTTGTTTGTTTGTTTGTTTGCTTGCTTGCTTGCTTGCTTACTTGTCTTTTTGAGACAGAGTCTCACTATGCAGCTCAGACAGGACTTGAGCTCATTTTGTAGCCCAGGCTGGTCTCAAACTCACAACAATCTTCCTGCCTCAGCCTCCTGAGTGCTGGGATTAAAGGCATGCACCACCACACGTGGCCTCTCACTTTAGTTTCTTATTCAGACTGACACAATCATTTACTATCACACCTAAAAAACACAATGTAAAGTGAAATAAATCAGCCACACATGCTTAATTACTATGTGGTTTCTCTCATCTGAGTAATGCAAAGTACAAATAAAGAGCAAAATAATTAGGCCAGGGATATAGCTCAGCAACATAAGCGCCTGCCTGGCAAGCACAAATTGCCAAATTTGATCCCCGGAACCGAGAGAGAGGCAGAGAGACAGAATCTGTATCGAAGCCCTGCCCCTTCTCCAGGACAGTCCTCTGTTCTGCTCCCGGGCCATGGTGAAGCTGGCAGCTGGGCTCCGTCATGACATTCCTGCACTGGGTCCAGGCTCCTCGTGGCCTGAAAGCTTTGAACTTGTGAGACAAAGGAAACTTTTCCTCCCGAAGTTGTGGGTGCTGGGTGTTGTGTTCCTGTGACAAGAAGGCTGACCAGCTCCCTCTCCTAAGTCTCTCCATTGCCCAGTCTGCGCTCAAATTTGGAATTCTCCTTCCTCAGCCTCCCAGAGGGCTGTGATTACGGTTGTGCACCAGCTAGCAGATTAAGTTTTTTAAGTGATCTCTGTGAGGTGAGTAACTATGTCAGGGCGTTCTTTATGATGGCCACAGCCCAGCCAGCCTGACCCAGGAGTGCACACAGCAGGGCCTCCCCTGCCCCTCAGTAGCTAATGCTTGGCTTTGAAAGGTGCTGCAGGGCTAGAGGAACAAGGAGTCTCAGAGTTTCTTTGGAAACTTAACTGGGAGGAACTGTTTCGGGTTTTGGTATAGAGTGCAACAGGGTCCAGATGGCCATTGGTGGGAGTTTCCAGGGAGGTGAGCAGGGCAGCAGAAGGGGCAGGGTTGAGGCAGGAAGGTGAGGGCCAGGAGGGGTGGGAATGGAAGGGAGGAGAGAGGGGAAGGAGTGGAGGGGGACCCAAAGCTTTGAAGGTGTAACTCAGAAAATTTTCAAGATTTTTTTTTTCAAGATTTTTTTTAACTGCTTAGAGAAATGAAATTTTATCTGCCCTGTGTAGAGAAGGGGCAGAGCCTCGATACAGACCCTTGATACAGATCCACAGGCAGCCTCCATGGCCACCCAGACACACCTGGGAACCCGTTGCAGGAATCCCCAGGTGGCCCCATGCCAACCCTGTTTCAATTTTTTTTTTTTTTAATCTAAAATGGGCTGGAGCTGGGGAGATGGCTCAGTAGAATAAGCGCTTGCCTGGCAAGTGCAAGTACTGAGTTCAATCCCCGGTACCACAAAAATAAATAAATAAATAAAATGGGCTAGGGATGTGAATTATACCCTAGGTACAATGCTCACTACTGCAGAATATAAAGAATAACTTAATCTGGGCTGGGGAGATAACTCAGTGTTCTAAGCACCTGCCTGGCAAATGCAACAACCTGGGTTTAATCTCCAGTACTGTATGCTGTGCCAGCCAAAGAACCCCGGACACACCGTGTTGGCCACTGAAACCAGGCATGGTGGCACATGCCTGTAGTCCCAGCAATGGAGAGGCTGAGCCAGGAGGATCATTACAGCTGTACAGCAAAACCCTGTACCAAATAAATAAATAACATTTTTTAAATTAAAGAATAATTTAATCTAACAATACATAGCTATGAAGGGGGTTTTCTGACATATATGAAGTTTTTTTATTCTTAAAGTGAATACAAAATGGTAAAATAAAAGAAATTAGAAATGATATGGAATTTCACTAAACCAAATAGAATTCAACAATGGTTACATAATATTATTTTCATTTTAGTTGTTTAGATTACCAGCTACAAACATGCAAAATTGGGGGGGAAAAACAAAGAAAAAGAAAACCTTTTAGCACTAAATGCTCCTTTCAATAGGCCAGCAGTAATAAGCAGTACAATTATCTAAGTTATCCTGTACAGATACTAAAATATATCTTTTTCCCTTTTTTCTTTTGTCCTTTTCCTCATCCCAGTTTTTCTTTCCCATTGAATAGATTATTTCCCTTTCATAGTACCTGTTGTATCTTTCAGATTTTATTTATTCTTTTGAATTCTCACACTAGCAAGACAACACAATGTTTGTATGGCCTCTAGTCGCATCCATTTATCTACAAAAGCCTCAGGTTTATATATATTTTTACAGCTGAGTAATACTCTATTGTGTAAAAATACCACATCTTGGCTGGCCAGATAGCTCAGTGGATTAAAGCACATACTTAAGCAGATCCAGGGACCAGGGTTCGATCCCAGTGGTGCTGGCCTCGCCCCTGGGGTGTGCTGAGACGACAACTGAGACTGGGCGTGGTGGCACACATCTGTAATCCCAGCACTTGGGAGGCTGAAACACCACATTTTTTTTTATCTATTCCTCATTTGATGGGCATTTGGGTTGTTTCCAAGATTTAGCTATGACAGTTTGTCCATATGCTAGTCACTGAAGGCAGAGAAAATAAATGGCTTCCTATGGTTAAATGGGTAAATCCAACAGAAAATGGTAATAAATATACATTCAGGAACTGAATTCAACCCCAAGAACTAGCCCAGACCCCTTACTAGGTCATTCCTCAAATTTTTCGTGAGGTAATTGGTTAGAGTGAAACCTAACAGTGTATTCAAAAGCCCAATGAGTCTGTTCTTGACTATTTTGAAAGACCTTTAAAATATTCAAGCTCATCCCCAGACCTGCCACCCCGGGGAAAAGCTTAGATGGCAATTGAGACTGGGTGTGGTGGTGCGCACACCTGTGATCCCAGCTCTTAGGAGGCTGTAAACAGGCAGATTACTACAAGTACAATCTAGTAGTAAGACCCTAAACACCCTGTAGACCCTTCCCTAAAATACATACATACATACATACATACATACATACATACATAAATTATTCAAGCATCAGCCAGGCATGGCAACACACACCTGTAATCCTTGCACTCGGGAGGCTGAGGCAGGAGAATAAAGCTCAGCCTGAACTTTGTGGTGAGACCCTGTCTCAAAAGATAGATGATGGGGCTGGGGAGATAGAGCTCCTCGGCCTAAGCACCTGGCAGGTGTTACAGTTTGTGTCTAGGTGTCCCCCCAAAGTTTCATGCAGTTATGGGGCAACTTCTGGAGTTTGTGATTGATTATTGTGGGTGTGGGGTGCTGCAACTGCCCTGGGGTGGGTAATTAGCATCACTATGTAAGGAGGGAAGAGAGGCTAGCTAGCTGCCTCAGCTGCTACTCTCTGCTCTTTGCCGCCACCATGAAAGGTTGCTCTCTGCCACGTGCTGCTCTGCCTTGGAACCCACTGAGCATGGACTGAAACCTCCAGTAACTGAGCTAAATAATCCTTTCCTTCTTTCATTTTGAATGTTGGATATTTGTCCCAGCAATGAGAAAAGAGTAACTGAGACACCTGGCAAGTACAGGAACCCGTGTTCCATCCGCGAGGACCCGTGTTCAATCCCCGGTACCGCGTGCTGTGCCAGCCTCCAAACCAGGCATGGCAGTACATGCCTGTAATCCCAGCTCTGGGGAGAATGAAACAAGAGGCTCACTATGAGTCTGAACTACATAGCAAGAGCCTGTATCAAATAAATAAATATATAATTGGTAAAAGACTTTAAAAAGATAGATGATAGATAGACAGATAGATTTTCATGCATGGAGGATGTAAGTATCCAAGACATCCACACTATCCCTCCTTCTCATGCTACCTTCTCAAATAAGCTTCATCAAGAACTTGCTACCGGGCTGGTGAGATGGCTCAGTGGTCTAAAGCACCTACCTGGAACAAGCTTAGCAAAGCGAAGGGACCACGGTTCAATCCCCCAGCGCCACATGTCAGCCAGCCCCGCCCCCTGGTGGGCTGAGCTGGCCACACACACACACACACACATAAATAAATAAATAAAGTAGTACTAGTAGGATACTAGTAATTCCTCCCTTTAAAAAAAAAAAAAAAAAAAAAAAAAGAACTTGCTACCCTTGTAAAATAGCACAAATTCAACTGGGCTACTCTACAAATTCCCCATCTTGAAAAACTTCCTAAACCTTTCTAAAGTAACCAAAGAACCAGGCCACTCAGAGTATGAAATTGTAACTCCAACAATTTCCTAGTCAGACTCAACCTCACATCTTTGCCAAGTGACAAACTATGGTCTCACAATGTATGTTGCTTTTATTGGAAAAAAAAAAAAATCGGCAATGTTACTCTCCTCTTCAACTCCATCCCTTTCACCCATGCTGAAGGCTGTTTCAGAGATCTGAGGGGCACTTTCTATTTTCTCAGTACCAACATCTCGGGAGGAACTGAAATGACAAGAGTCATTCACCAAGACTGATAGCTCCTACGTGATTATTCTACTCTGCAGACGTGCCCAGTAGCCTCTTACAGTAGAGAAGTGGGAGCAATCAAAAGGCTAATTAAGGGCCAGTGAGATAGCTCGACTAAGCGCCTGCTTAGGCAAGTCCAGGGACCAAGGTCCGATCCTGGGGAACCACATGCTGCGACGGCCCCACCCCTGGGATCACTGTGCGAGCAATGGAGTTCGGGCGTGGTGGCACATGCCTTTACTTCCAGCACTGGGGAGGCTGAAAACAGGAGGATCACTAAGAGTCCAAGCTGCATAATGAGACCCTCTACCAAGTAAATAAAATTTTAATTCTAAAAGGTTTATTAGACATTACATAACAAAAGTGCACTTGCGAATTTCCTCACTAAGTTTCTTTCTAATTTCCTGGAACAGCTGAGCCCACATTTACCTGGATAATGACTTCAACTCTGGAAGGACCAGGAGGAGGGCTAGTATAAATAGAACCAGTATTTCCCCTCTAGTTTATGAATCTTTCTAGATCTTCTGAGCTTTGCCATTTTAAATGCTGATGACTAGTGAAGTTCCTTTTATAGTTTTTTGAATGGATACATGTGTGGTCATCCTTATTATCCAGGAGTTTGCTTTTGTTGACATAACAGTTTAGTTAGAAAACAGTTCACTGGGGTCCATGTAAATATCCAAGTTCAAACGGCCGGCC
>NW_004524920.1:244113-246186 GCF_000260255.1 Octodon degus
TCAAGTTCAAAAGACCAAGAGGGCTGGTGTCTCAGTTACTTTTCACTCATTGCTGGGACAAAATACACAACACTCAAAATTAAGGAAGAAAGGTTTATTTAGCTCACAGTTTGTGGAGGTTTCAGTCCATACTCTGCTGGCTCCAAGGCAGAGGAAGTAGCACACGGCAGAGAACAGCCAGTCCTGGCTGCAGAAAACAGGCAAGATCAAAGGGAGGGGCTACAGCTGTGGCTTCTAACAAGCCTCTCTCCCCTCCTTATGTATAAGCAGGCTACCCTGGGGCGGGAGTACAGAACTCACACGATGTCTATGCCCTTCTCTTCCTGCATAGGATGAGGATGTTTACAAAGCAGGAACCCTGGCTCTCTGCTAAGTCACTTAATTAAACTTCTAATCTTCTCAAGTGAACACAATGTATCAACCAATCTAGTTGGGAAGCTATCTAGGAAGTCTAAGCACCTGCCTGGTTAAGCATAAGGACCTAGGTTCAATCTTAGGAAGACTGAGACAGAAGGATCACTAAAGTCCCAGCTGTGTAGCAAGACCCTGCACCAAATAAATAAATAGAAGTTTAATGATAATTTTTAAAAAGCCCAAGAAAACCTTCACAGATTCTGTTTTGTTTTTTGCTTTGTCTTTGTTTTTTGAGACAAGGTCCTACTATGTCATTCAGGCTGGCCTTGAACTCACTGGGATTACAGGCCAACGATTTCTAAATAGAATTCTGTTATAGTACATGTAGAGGCAGTTTCCAACTATGGGCTACAATTTTTGAGAGTTTTTTTTTTCCTCAGCCAACAAAATTTATTTTGGAAAAAGGAAAATAAAGTTTGTTTTGAGACATTAATTTCTCAGATGTTTTATATTTTGTGGATAATGGTTGAAAATTAAATTAGATTATTGTAACTATCCTACTAACCTGTTTTGGAACTGTTTCATTGCTATTTTATCTTTTTTCTCATTAAAATAAATTTAAAAAGGTTTTTAGAAAAGAAAGAAAATTAACTTAGGAGCTGAGTGTGGTGGCACATGCCTGTAGTCCCAGCTCTCAGGAGGCTGAGGCAGTAGGATCACCATGAGTTTGAGGCCAGCTAGAACTATATAGTGAGTTCAAAGCCAGCCAGAATTGCATAGTAAGACCACCTCACAAAAAATTGTTTAATTAGATCAGTGTGTAAGTAGAACAACTGAGTGACTTATAAATAAGTTAAAAATACCAAAGATAGGGGCCAGGGAGATGGCACAGTAGAATAAGCGCTTCCCTGGCAAGCACAAGGGTCTGAGTTCAATCCCCAGTTCTGAGAAAAAAAAAAAAAAAACACAAAGACATTTGCTAAGATTTTGCTAAGTATAAGAAGGATTTTTCATTTGGAAGGATATTAATAGCTATGACTTAACTGACCTATTAATAAGTTTGTTAGCATATCCTGTTAATAATTCTAAGAGATGCTCAAAGGTTTGCTTGCTTCTCTGTAATAAAATGCTCCTGTTCTATTGTCTAGTCTTTTCTTAAATTAAGGACTCAAATGAGGTTTTTTAAAATCACTGTCTTCTTTGCTTAAAGTTAATAAATGATATGTATATAAGCCCATTAAATGTATTTCATGGATTGTTGATATATGCACCTGTATAACCTGATATGACAAAAATTTGTGATCCTTCAGTAAGTTTCAATAACTTTTCTAGATTGATATTTGAAAATGGAGACTTTTGTCAAACTATAGGTCAAGTTAAAAATGAGCTTTATGGGGTGTGGGAGATAGCCCAGAGACATAAGTACCTACTCGGCAAGCACAAGGACTCAAGTTCAATCCCTGGCCCCGCATGCTGTGCCAGGCCCAGATCACTGCAAGTTCTAGACCATCCTGGGGGCTACAAAAGCGAGCACAAGGCCAGCCCGAACTGCATAGCAAGACTCTGTCTCAAAGAAAAAGAGCTTTCTATAATAAATCTCAAAGTGATTAAGGGTTGTATTTGTCATTTTAAGATATCCTAAAGTTGATAACTTGAACAGTCATAACTCATTTAATATGCTTAATATGCTAGAAAGAGCTGGCTTTTTTTTTTTTTTTT
>NW_004524920.1:247892-248669 GCF_000260255.1 Octodon degus
TATTTAATACAGGGTGTACAAGGTCTCACTACATAGATTGGACTCCTAGTGATTCTCCTGTTTTCAGCCTCCCAAGAGCTGGGATTACAGGTGCACACCAGTCTCTCACAGGAATTTTCTTTTTCTTTTTCTTTTTGCTTTTTTCTAGATGTGCAGTGTCCACATCTACCTATGACACAGTTTGGGACACAAATATGAGGGCTGGGCAACAGCTCAGCAGTCTGAAAGCCTGATTGGCAAGCACAAAGACCCAGGGTCAATCTCCGGTACTGCATGCCATGCCAAGCTAGCCACCAAAACTGGGCATGGTGGCACACACCTGCAATCCCGGCACTGGGGAGGCTGAGACAGGATCATTATGAGTCTGAACTGCATAATGAGACCCTTTATCCAATTAATGAAAATTTTAAAAAACTACAGGTAATGTGTGTAGTGGCATGGTTTTATAATAATGTAAAAGTCCCTTTGATCATATGTTAACAGTACAATCTTTGAGTGAAACATTTCTAATTAGAGATGGCTTGTTCTAGGCCAGGGAGATAGCTCAGAGGCATAAGTGCCTGCCTGGCAAGAGCAGGTCCTGAGTTCGATCCCCTGTACCAAAAAAAAAAAAAGAAGAAGAAGAAGAGAGAGAAAAGAAGGGAGGAGGGGGAAGGAGAGAGAGGGAGGTAAGGGGGAAGAGGAGGAAGAGGAGGAGGAGGAGGAAGAGGAAGAGAAGGAGAAGGAGAAGGAGAAGGAGAAGGAGAAGGAGAAGGAAAAGGAGAAGAAGATAGTTTG
>NW_004524920.1:249546-281145 GCF_000260255.1 Octodon degus
AATAATAAATTTGCCAAAATAATTTAATAGTTTAATATATCTTAATAGCAAACTCAGAATAATTTTGTCTTCTCTATTGTCTTGTTAGGATTAAATGTTTACAAAAACTAAGACAACAAGATTTACTTAGATATATGTTTAAATTTTTATTTTGTAATTCAGGTTACATAAAATACTATGATGCTATTTTCTTTATTTTCAAAAATGTAGCTGGTTGTAGTGGCACATGCCTATAATCGCAGCACTCCAGAGGCTGAGGCAGGATGGTCACCAGGAGTTTGAGGACAGCCTGGTCTACATCATAAATGCAAGGCAAGCCTGAACTACTGTACAGAGGGAGGCCCTGTCTCAAGAAAAAACAAAATGATGGAATGCTTAAATATTTGCTTTCAGAACTTTCGGGCAGGACTAAGCTTGTTGTCACAAAAATTTTGGCTTTCTTTAATTATCTTGATCAATACAGTTCTTAGTTCAAGTCTACAGTGCAGGCTGGGTTTGCTTTGCTCTTGTTGTCTTGTGTTGTTTTGCAAGCTTTGTCGAAATTCTACAGTTTTAGGATACTGGCCATAAGACAGACAGGATTAGACTTAATAGTAGACGCTGGATAAATTCAGCTAAGAGTCACCCTGTATAAATCTCTGATGTTGCTCACATTGGGCAAAAAGGGCTTAGGACTCTGTTACACTGAGGGTTGATTCTCCCTACCCCCCAGAGGGTAGTGATTGGAGCTAACTTGGGCTACCACTAATAACGATGGGGGAAAGGCTTCTGGACCTCAGGGAGGCTGTTAAAGAAATCAGGGATGGGGGCCGGGGAGATGGCTCAGTGGAATAAGTGCTTCCCTGGCAAGCGCAACAGCCTGAGTTCAATCCCCGGTTCTGCAATAAATAAATAAATAAAGTCTTAAAAAAAGAAATCGGGGATGCTGCTAAACAACCTCCGGTGCATGGTGCAGCCTCCCACAGGAGGTATCAGGCCCCAACGCCCATGACCCTGGGGCAAGAAGCTGTACCGCACCCCTCCGCGGTTCCAAGTTCTAGCTAGAGCTAGTCAGCCCCTAAGAGCTCAAAGCTCCCTACAGTGAGCCCAGGTGTGCCACTGAGGCAGTCTGCAATCCACTTAGGCATGTCTCAGCCCCACTGAGAACCAGGAAAGAGTTGTTAACAGGGTGGGTGTGGATCCAGTAGTGCAGCCTCTCCTAGGAATGGGAATTGCTACCAGGGGAAACTGGAGACTTTTAATCCTATCATCAAGCCTTCACACTTCTTCCGGGACCTGCTCTAACAAGTCTTTCCCAGGCCTCAAATAACAGCAGCAGCCCCACCTCCGCTTCACTTGTGCCCTTACCCTGTCCTGGGGTATAAAGTTCCCCAAGACCTGCACAGGCTTCCTCCCCTACCCCACAGGGAAAGCAAGCTCTGTGCACGCCCAAGGGCCTGCAGGGGCAGGTCTCCACCCGGTCTCTCAGGTCCTTAGCCTCAAGAGCTCTCACCCTTACCCTAGCCCTGGGCAGGGCAGCCCTAGTGAGTGGAGGCCAGCTGGGTTTCAACAATCTGATTTTGACCAGAGTTAGGAAACTGGGACCAGCTGCCAAGACAGGAGCCAAGAACAGACCTAGAAGGGGGCAGAAGGAAGACAATAAGCGAGTCTGCACTGGAAAGAGGGGGTGGATTCAAGCGCAAGATCCTCTTTCCATACAGGCCTTCCAGTGGCCTGCCCTTTCCCTCAGGGTTCTTCGTTGTGGCTTCAGTACTGGTCACTGCAATCTGATTCATGGAAATGAGACAGAGAAATGGGTACAGACAGTAGTGGAGAAGGATCTACCAGGGTTTAGGCTGAAAGAAAAAGAGAGTGAGGGACAAAGACCAGAGACATGGGGGAGGCACAAGGAGAGGGAATGAGAGACAGAGACACAAAATTGTTCCCTAAAGAGATGGCAATGACAGCAGCCAAATGAGATACACATAAAATTTCAGAGACAACCCATAAGAGAACTGCAGAAACAGCTACCAAAACAAATAGGCCTCCAGAAATGAGAAAATGGCAAGGAGAGAAAACACTTGCCCAAGGACTCATGACCCCTGAGTGGCTGAAACAGCTTTAACCCAAGAAATAGAACCAGGTTCCCAGAATATCAAAATGAGCAAGCCCTTTCCTGGGCCATCATTTTGCCAGCCAGGCCCAGGAGAGAAGCCTCTGACCACTGACCACAGTGGGGACCACTGAGGCTGAGGTCATTCTGCAGGCTGGAGGGCCCAGGGGCCAAGCAAAAAGGGCTCCTGACATGAGCCCCACGCTTGGCCCCTGCCCAACTGGCCGCGAGTGGAGGCTGTGCAGAGGCCAGGGTAAGCAGGTGGGAGGGATAAGGTTCCCTGCACCCACACGGGAAGGGGGTGGAGCCACGGAGGAGGCTGTGGACAGTGACAGTTTAAGAGCAGCTGCCAAGCCCCTAAACACACTCAGAGCTCTGGGACATATTTCAGCTGCCACACAGCGGGTAAAGGGTGCTGGCCAGGAGATATGGGGGCAGGGGAGGCAGAAAGCTTGCCAACTCCCTCAGTCTCTGAAACTACCTGGGAATCTCTTTTGGAAATCTTCGTGTCTCCCTGTCTGTGCACTGGTGCTGGCCCTCTGCTCCCTCTGTCTTGTGTGGGGCTCTGTCTCTTCCTCTCTCCAGCTTGGGAGCTCTTTCCCTCTCCCTCCCACCCCTTTCCACCTCCCAGTGTACATCTGTCTATTTCCATATCTCTTGTCTTTCTCTAGATTTAACTCTCCCTAGTTCTGCCTCTTTCTGTGGTCTACATCCATCCTTCTTTCTGGGAGCTTCTCTCTGTTTGGCTCTATTTTTGTCTTGATCTATCTTATTTCTATCACTGGTAAGAAGTTAGAGTCTTGATAGTTATTATCTTTTTTAGCATCTTTTTTTTAATCATTTATTTGGTACAGGGTCACACTATACAGCTTGGACTCATAGTGATCCTCCTGTCTTAGCCTCTCCAGCACTGGGATTACAGGTATAGGCCACTTCACCTTGTTTCAGTGGCTGACACTGTGCACCCGGGTTCTGGGGCCAGCACAGCTAATGTACTGGGTATTGAACCTGGGTCCTTGTGCTTTCTAGGCAGGCACTTAGACTGCTGAGCTATCTCCCCAGCCCAACAGTTACGTTGATGAGTAGACACATGAAAGATATATATATAGAGATATAGATATAGATAGATATAGATATAGATATAGATATAGATATAGACATAGAGATCACACTCCATTTTTTTCTATCATTCTTCATTACCCCTATGTATCCCTCAGTATCTCTCCATCTCTTGTGGTCTCCGTATCTCTTGTCTTTCTCTAACTCAATTCTCTTCCTCCTCCCCTTTCTTTTCCCCTCCTTCCTCCTTTATTCTCCATATGCCCCCAGTCTGTGCTGCTTCCTCCTTCTATTTTCCATCTGCCCGACCTGTTTCCAGGACCTGGGGGATGAAAATTCAAGGTGGTGAGGAGAAACCCAGATTCCCAGCCCAACCCAGTCCCCTTCTGCCTTCTAGACACCTGCAGCTGCCTCCGGCATGGACGGTGTGAGCACAGCCATCTTTCTCCTGATCCTGGCTCTGGTCTGTCTGTTCCTGACCCTCAGCTCAAGGGACAAAGGCCAGCTGCCCCCTGGGCCCAGGCCCCTCCCACTCCTGGGCAACCTGCTTCAGCTTCGATCCCAAGATTTGCTGACTTCACTCACTAAGGTGCAAGGCCTGATCTTGGATGAATGGGGAGAGGGTGGGAGTCATGTGGCCCCAGAGCCCCATGTAACTGCTTTCTTCCACCCCTAGCTGAGCAAGGAGTATGGCTCGGTGTTCACAGTGTACCTGGGGCCTAGGAGGGTAGTAGTCCTCAGCGGGTACCAAGCTGTGAAGGAGGCCCTCGTGGACCAGGGGGAGGAATTCAGTGGCCGTGGTGAATACCCTGTATTTTTCAACTTCACTAAGGGCAATGGTAAGCATGCATCCACCTCATTTCATCCAGACACCCCCAACATTTTCCATACTTAGGAAAGAACTGAGAGTGGGAAGTTGTCGTCCCAGTCCTGGGGAAATTGAGGGCCACTGATCTCACTAACATCACATGGGATGGAGCCAGGCAGTCCTAATCTAGGGTGATGTCTGTCGCATCTTTGCCACCTGCCAATCTCACCATCTGGAACTGTACCTCTATACCAATCCCCATCACCATCCAACTCCAAAGCCACTGTCACCCCAATCCCTGCCTCTATCACAAACCACACCATTTCATTCCTGACTCAATCAAGTGGCCAAGTTATCAAGTCTCAGTGCTGGTGTCCAGCTTAATCCTAATCCTCATCAACTCTATACCATGGCCCCATTTCACCCTACCTGCATTCCCATTATGAACCCCCTCTCAATCTCCATTTTAAATTCTATGATATTACATTCTAATCCCTCCAGTCAAACTGAGCTCCACTTCAATGGGTCTCGCCAGCCACCAGCCCATCCTATCACCTATGTACCCAACCCCAAGCACGAGCTCACCCCCAACATACCGCTCCTCCATCCACCAAGTTCTGTCCTCACCACCAGCCCAATTTGCATGAATCTCACCCTCTCCATACCTCATTACCATCTTCATCCCAGTCCAAACCCAGCTTCACCCCGCCCACCCAGCAGCCAACATCACTCTCTCCAAACCTCTTCTACAGCAATATCCTGTTCTCTTTATGGTTGGAAATCACTTAGGTTCATGCTTTCCAAATTCTTTTTAAATGCAAACCTCTTAGTCAAAGAAAATATGTGCTAAGGTCCCCAAAAAATGACTCGAGAAAAAGACTATTCTGATTGAAAGGAAATCCTAGCCTAGGCACTCCTTGAAGAGTACCTAAAGTTCCCCTGCCCCCTCTGGGGAATGGAGCCCCTCTGCCCCCAGACTAGGAATCAGAGCAGTCTGATGAAATACCACTTGTTGGGTAGCAAAGTCACTTTCACTCTTCATAGCTCCTTCTTCTATCACTTTCTGCCTGGGTACATCAGATGCAAGAGATCTAGATGGAGTACTTGAGAAAGTCACCTTGCTACTCTTCCAATACATCTTTGTTACTAAAAATAGCCACCATCTAACTAGTTCACACAGGTCACAGAGGCAACTACAGGGTTGTGCCACTTTCTAGGGCCCCATAGGCAGGCAGTTCCCCCACCCACCCACCCTCACTCCATTGTCAGGAGAAGGTGTTACAAAAAGTCAGTGAAATGGTACACACATCAAAGCAACACAATGCAGCCTACCCCTCCCCTACTCTCTTCTCCTGCCCCCCCCCACCTCCCTCTCTTCCTTGTGCAACATTTAGTTCTCTGCTATATCCAGAGGAATCAGAGGAACTATCCAAGGCCTTACCCTGCTGTAGCTCCCAGTCCAGGGGGAAATGCATCATCGCTAGAACATGTCATCCCAGAGTAGTCAGGGTAGGGTTGGGGCCTGGGAGCTGTGAGAGCTGATGGAAGGACCTACCCAGCCAAGGAGAGAAGAGTCAAGAAACTCATCCTGGAAGAGACGACCTCCAAGCTCAGACTTGAAAGATGAAAATGAGGAGTTAGAAGACCAGGGTTAAACTTGGCATGGTGGTTCTCACCTGTAATCGCAGCACTCTAGAAGGCAGGACACTCACAAGTTTGAGCCCTGCCTAGGCAAATTAGCAGACTGTTTAAAAAAAAATTTAATTTCCAATGAGCTGAGAATGAGCCAGGTGTGGGCCTCGGGTGGTTGTGCATGCCTGTAATCCATCCCATCAGGAGGCTGAGGCAGGAGGATCACTGCAAGTTCAAGGCCAGCCTGAACTATAATTATTATTATTTGTTTTTATTTTATTTATTTATTTATTTTTGGCAGAACCGGCCTTTGATTGAACTCAGGCCCTTGCACTTTCCAGGGAAGCGCTTATTCCTCTGAGCTATGTCCCCGGCCCCTAATTTTTTTTTTTTTTTTATTTAGTACAGGATCTACAGGGTCTCACTACAGATCGGACTTGGACTTAGTGATCCTCCTGTTTTCAGCCTCCCAAGTGCTGGGATTACAGGCGTGTCTACCACTATGACCAGTCTCATTCGCCACGCGCCCCAGGGGCAGAGCTGGCCAGCACGCCGGGGATCAAACCCAGGTTCCTGCGTCTTCCTATACAGGCGCTTTAATCTGCTGAGCGATCTGGCCGGCCCTAATTAACTTAATTTAAATGAGCTGGGCATGTAGTACAGTGCAAAGGCCCTGGATCCAATCCCCAATACAGCCTCCCCCCAAAGGAAGAACTGTACAAAGGGCTACTAGCGTCCAGCCTTGTCCCGAGGTTGACTTTTCTTATCTCATTTGTACCTTCAGTGATCAGTAAGCAATCACTGGCACTTCTTTTGTGACAACATGTGCACCAGTCAGTGCCAAGGACGCTGGTGACCAATACAGGCCCCACGCTGTCCTTCCAGCACCATGAAGGACACAGTCACACCACCAGACAGTGACAGACCAAAATGACCCGGTCCTTCGGGGGGCAATCGCAACAGAGAGGACTCCTATAGAAGCCCAGAGGGGGCACTTAACCCAGCCTGGAGGATCAGCAGGGTTGGTGGGGACAGGAAAAGATGTCAAACTCTATTGATCCACAGGCAAATGTCAGCAAAGGAGACCTTAGGTGGCAGCGGCCTCAGGGGCAAGCTGCTGGTTGAACCTGCTGCCCCCTCCCCCCAGGCATCGCCTTCTCCAATGGAGAGCGCTGGAAGGTCCTAAGAAGGTTCTCGCTCCAAATTCTCCGCAACTTCGGGATGGGAAACAGGAGCATCGAGGAGCGGATCCTGGAGGAAGGCAGGTTCCTGCTGGAGGAGCTGCGAAAAACCGAAGGTCAGATCCCCAAGCGCAGTTTTCCTCTTAATAACTCAGTGGGCGGGGCTCGGAAGCACCAGAGCCTAGGTGTGAGTGACAGGGAGAATGGCGCCCCCTGGAGGGCGGCTGCTTGGGGTCAGCTCGTGCGTCGTCGTCGGTCCCCCAGCCCCCACCCTGCTTGGTGAGGCTGCTTTCCCGTATGTCTGCGGTGTTCTGAGCCCTGCGTGTAATGGTACTGGATAGCGACCGTGTTCTTAAGAACCATATGTGGGGCCTAGTCCTGAGCACGTGCTTGCACATTAGCTCTGCAAGCCTAGGGATAATCCAAATTCAGGGGAGGAAATGGAGCCCGGAAGCTAGGAGACTAGCTTAACGGAACAGAGCTAGTTAAGTACAGGAGCCAGGATTGAAGCCCACGCCTGACACCCAAGTCCACAGTCAACATTCATACCGTAAGGCTACTGTATGTCCACTGGGTACCAGGCATGCTACCGAACTCGAGGCCTAAGCTAGTCTCACCCTAGAGCAACCCTAAAAAGTCAGTGCCCTGAAAGGTTCAGCCACACTCCCAGGATATGGCAGAACTGGGATAAAAGACCAAGGAAAAACCTGTGGCCCGAGGGGAAGAAATATTACGAAAAGTAAGCAATGCAGAGCTGGAAGTGTAATGGTGCCACGCTTGCCACGCTTGCCACGCACGCACAAGACCCTGGATTCCATCCTGATCACTGCCCTGCAAAAAGTAAGATGAAGAGCAACATTTATGGGATGGCAACCAGATGCCAGCGCTGTCCCAAAAATTTTCTGTATATCATCTCTGAAAAAATCACCCAAATCTAGGAAGCAGGTCCTAGTATCAGTCCCATTACAGGAGAGGACACTGAGGCACAGAATGCCAAACAGTCCTCTTCTCTGAGCTCCGTATCTTCTTGGCTTTGGGAAAATGATAATGATGGTGGTGATGATGTGCCAGGTGGTATCAAAGGAACTAAATGACATGATGTAAGTCTTAAGAGCTGCCTGTATTAATTTCTTGGGGGGAGGGCTCTAGCTCAGCCTGCCCTGGAGGTGGGGCTGGCATGTCATGTGATGCCAGGGATGGAACTGTGATCCCTGCACTTTGCCTAAGCAGGTGTTTTAGACCACTGAGCCATCTCACCTGCCCTATTAATTTCTTATTGCTGCTGAAAAAAAAAAAAAATCCCATGAAGCCAAGCATGGTGGTGCATACCTATAATCCCAGCACTTGGGAGGCTAAGGCAGGAGGATTACTGCAAATCTGAGGCAGCCTGGGTTACAAAGTGAGTTCAAGACCAGTCTGAACTACATAATGAGATCCTATCTCAAAAAATCCAAACTGAATTTTTTTTTCCACAAATGTTGGCTCAAAACATAGATTCATTCTCTTGTAGTTCAGAAGATCTGGAATAAAAATGGGCCAACAGGGCTGCATTCGAGAGAACCTGGAAACGATCCCTGTTCTTGATTTTTCTAGCCTCTGGATGTTGCCTAATGGTTCCTGGTCCCTTCCTTAAGATCCAAAGCCAGGAAGATGGTGGCTTCCAACATCCCAGCCACCCCATCATAATATTACCCTTTGATGCGTTTAGAAGTGATCAGCTGGGCATGGTGGCACACACCTGTAATTCCAGTTTCTGGAGGCTGAGGCAGGAGGATCCTTGCGAGTTGAGACCAGCCTGGACTACAAAGTGAGCTTAAAGCCAGCCTGAGATGCATACTGAGACCAAAAGAGGACTGGGGAAGCAGCTCAGGGGTCTAAGCGCCTGCCTGGCAAGTGCAAGAACTGGGGTTCAATCCTGATACGGCATGCCATGCCAGCCCAGGGGCACCGGTGCCTGCCCCAAAACCAGTTGTGGTGGCACACACCTCTAACCCCAGCATAGACGAGGCTGAGACAGAAGGATCACTGAGTCTGAGCTGCACAGTGAGACCCTGAACCATATAGACAGAATGATTTTTTTAATTTTTATTTGGGGGGACAGCTCAGTCCACCAGGGGGCGGAGCTGGCTGGCATTTTGAACCGCGGTCCCTGTGCTTTGCTAAGCTTGTTCTAAGTAGGTGCTTTAGACCACTGAGCCATCTCACCAGCCCCAGAGAGAATGACTTTAAAAAGACCCCCCCCCAAAAAAAAAAAAATGATCATCACATCGGGCCACCTGAATAATCCAAGGTACTCTTCCTCAGAATCTTTAATTGCATTTGCAAAGTTCCTTTTTCCATGTAACGTGAAAGATTCTACTCACAGGTTCTGAAGACAGGGATACATATCATTGTGCGGCCATTATTCAATTTACCACAACTCCATGGTTTGTGACCAAGTCCTAATGGGTCAGGCCTCAGGCAAGGCCTTTCCATCCATACATCACTGTCTCTTACAACAGCTCCATGAGGACCGTCATCAACTGTCTTTACAGATGAAAAAACAAGCTCAGAGCAGAAAAATCAGTTGGCCAGGTAACATCAAGATTAAGAAGCTGAAGCAGGATTCAAAATGAGTCTAATTTCAGGTCTGGTTTTCTGGGTTGTGCTTTTTTTTTTTTTTTTTTTTAACGACAGTTTCAACATGTAGTTTAGGTTGCCCTTCCACTCCCTATGTAGCCCAGACTGGCCTTGAACTTGCATCCTGTCTCGGCTTCCCAAGTGCTGAAATTACAGGCTTGCGCCACCACACCTGCCTGTATGCTATTGTGTGCTATGTCTTGGCTGCCATGTTGCTTTCATCTGTTTTCTATGCTCTGCCTATTTATTTTGGCGGAACCAGGGATTGAACTCAGACCCTTGTGCTTGCCAGGCAAGCACTTATTCTACTGAGCTATCTCCCCAGCCCTACGCTCTGCCTATCAGATTGCTGAATGTTAGGTGTTTCTGTGGCCTTTTGTCTGTTTAGTTTTTTGGAGACAAGCTCCCACTATGTAGTCCTCTCTGGCCTTGAACCCAGGCTAGGCCTGAACTTGTTCCCTCCCCATCTCCCCACGCCCCCTCCACCCCTTGCCTCAGCCTCCCAAGGGCCAAAATTAGACCACCACACCAGCTCTGTGGGCTCTAAAGTCATAGTTCAGCCACACACAACACACAAAATATCACACGGGGGCCCATACACTGGTGTGCCCCTGTATAATATGCGAAAACACCTCCCCCGGGATATGTGTGCTAGCATGTGCCATGTTCTACAATCTGCTGTGCTATTGCATGTCACTGTGTTGTGTTGCAGAACATCACTACACGCTGGTACTGTGTCAGTATATTGTTACCATGTATTGGAGTATTTCTCAGCTGGCTATTAAGTACCTATGCTTGTAATTGTAGTACTGGCAAGTACTGTGGTTCTATTCATTGTTTTGTTGCCAATAGGTCTTCTGTGCTTATTACCACATGCTGTGGTGTGTTGTATTTGTCACCAGGCCCCGACTTCTGTGGTTGGGTAGGTGATATGTTTATTGATGCACTAGTGTGGTGGGTTCTGTGGTGTCTCTGCAGCTGCCGAACACCGTCAGGGCGACAGTACACTGTGTGTGGGGTGGCCGTGTGCATATGCAAGCCTTCTGTGCTGCAGGAATGGTTGCCAGGATTGGGTGAGACCACAAATCACAGCCATGGCTGCAGGTGGCCTCGCACGTTGCATGTTGGGTCTCAGAGCTGACGTGGTTTGCCCCTTACCCTCAGGCAAGCCCTTCAATCCTCTGTTCATGCTGAGCCGCTCGGTGTCCAACATCATATGCTCAGTGGTCTTCGGCAGCCGCTTCCACTACGATGATGAGCGGCTACTTACCATCATCCATCTCATCAATGACAACTTCCAGATCATGAGCACACCCTGGGGCGAGGTCAGTGGACTGAGCGAGTGGGGTGACCAGGGCCAGTGGCCAAGAGGAAGCAGCTGCCACCCACCCCCACCCAGTTATCATGGCCATCCCCCTCCACAGAGCTACCCCTGAGCCCCCAGCACCAACCCCTCCCTCCCACCCCGAGTTTAGCAGGCCTTCAGACCTGCTCCCCAACTACCTGACCCACTTGCCTTGCCCCATCTTCTCCTGAACATATACCCTGCCTGCTCCTCCAAGCCCATCTCACTCTGCCCTGTCCCCAGATGTACAACATCTTCCCGAGCCTCCTGGACTGGTTGCCCGGCTCACATCGACGTATGTTCCAGAACTACGGGCGCATGAAAGAGCTCATCGCTCGCAGCGTCCATGAACACCAGGCTTCCCTAGATCCCAACTCTCCCCGGGACTTCATCGACTGCTTCCTCACCAAGATAGCACAGGTAAGCCCTGCCTGGAAATCCCACTTCTGGTCTAACAGGAAGCCTTCCTGCTACTCCAGCCTCAAACCCAAGCACACCCAAGACTGGATGGGGTTAGGGACTTTATCCTGGAGAAGCTAAGGCAGCTAGGGCAGCTGGCTTTTCTGGGGCTGGGCCTAGTCCAGAGCCACCAGCAATTAACAGCTCATTAAGAAGCTGTTAAAGCCCTGCCCAAGAATTGTACCCCCAGGAGATTTTTCCATACCCCACCCTCCCACGTACCCTAAGGTAAAAGGCAAGGAGGCTAGGCAGAGGTAGGGCTGGACTGCACCCAAACATGGTGCAAAGGTCTAGGTTGGAGTTGGAATCACCTAGCCCAGGCTCATGCCCCCACCTCTCAACCCCACAGGAGAAAAAGGACCCCTTCAGCCATTTCTTCATGGACACCCTGCTGATGACCACGCACAACCTGCTCTTTGGTGGCACCGAGACAGTGGGCACCACACTGCGCCATGCCTTCCTCATCCTCATGAAGTACCCAAAAGTGCAAGGTGTGCCTGCAGTTCCCAACCCAACTCACCTGACCCACCACAGACCTAAAGGAGCCCAGAGTTAAGGCCTAGGTAGCCTAGCCAAACACACATGGAGGCCAACCTCACCCACAAGGTGTATAGGGCCCACACAGTAGTGTGCAGGGATCTGGACCCAAATGTCACCTGCAGAGCCTTGAAAATGCCCACTGCCCGCACACCAGCCCTCCCTCACAGCCTACCTACTGGATCCACCAGCCAGCCCATCCCACCCCAGAAGGCCCTCCTGAAGCCCTACCAACAGAGTTCCCTTTGGAGTCCTTGCACCAAGCAGTGCTTTGCGCTCCTTTAACAGCTCTGGCTAAGCCCTACATGTACCCTGCATGGGACCAGGTGCTAGGGACCTTGAGCAAGACCTCTCCCACGCACATTCTCTCTGCCTGCTCCCTGCCCTGCAGCACCCATGGGTATCCTCCACTACCCTGGTGCTCCAGCACCTGCCCCCTCCACCCACAGCTCGTGTGCAGGAGGAGATCGACAGAGTGGTGGGGCGCGCTCGGCTACCTTCTCTGGATGACCGCAAGGCCCTGCCTTACACTGATGCGGTGATCCATGAGGTGCAGCGCTTCGCAGACGTCATACCTATGAATTTACCTCACCGTGTCATTCGGGATACGGCCTTCCGTGGCTTCCTGATACCCAAGGTGTGCTAGCCACCTGGCAAACGACATCAGACCCTAGAACCTAGCAATTTGCTAAGGCCCCAGACCTTAGCAAATAGCATCCCAAGCCCCAGCCATGGACATATATGAGATTCTTAAATCTGGTACCTCAGCCTCTTCCCGATGTCCGATGCCACATCATAGTGCACCAGTTCCTGTCCTATACCCCACACTCCTTCCCTATCACAATTCCCCTTTCTAGTCCCCTCTCTGAAATCCCTGGGCTCTGGAACTTCATCCTGAGAATCCCTGTGGCACTGTCTGCAGAGACCTCTCCACCTCCCAGAAATCTGACGTTTCTGTGAGAAAAAGATTCCCCACCAGCTTGCAGTACACATCATGGAAAGTCCAGAGGAGTCCTTTGCTGCCCCCAACCCCACCCTTTCTTGTCACCAGGACCTCTGGGCAGTAGAGTAGGCCTATTTTGGAAACCTCCGAGCAGCTCTATATCCTAACACCACCTCCTCATCCATACAGGGCACGGATGTCATCACCCTCCTCAACACTGTGCACTATGACCCCAGCCAGTTCCAGAAGCCCCAGGAATTCAACCCTGAGCATTTTCTGGATGCCAATCAGTCCTTCAAGAAGAGCTCTGCCTTCATGCCCTTCTCAGCTGGTGAGGGCAGGAAACAGTGTAACACTAGCCAAACTTCTCACCTCTCATCCTATCCCCATCCTCAACTTTGGATGAACACTCATTCATTATTCACTTTCATTCATTCCCTCTCCCAACTCAGCTCCTGGGTAAATCAAGATTATAATCTTGTGGAGAAGGTAGATAAACTGATTTGGGAGGGTTCATGAGCCTCTCCACTAGGTGGCACAGTAGGCCTAGTTCCCGTTTTTCTGGGCTCCGCAGGAAAATTGGGGGTGGGGGACGGGGTGTTGGTAAATTCCAATACTCCATACTCCATGCCACAGGCTGCCTCTGAGCTACAAAGGTGGTGGCTAAAAGCTGGGCAGCTGGGGGGCCATGCATGTTATTTCACTTCTCTGAGCCTCAATTTCTACATCTATAGAAGCTAGTGAGACAGCTCAGAGGACTAAAGCGCCTGCTTAGGCAAGCTTAGCAAGTGCGGGCTGAGTGGGCCACAGAGTCTGGGCCTAGCGGCACACGGCTGTAATCCCAGCACTGTGGAGGCTGAAAAACAGAAGGATCACCAAGTCACAGTTGAACTGTGGGACCCTATAACAACCAAATACATTGGAAAAAAAAAAGATACATCTATAAACTGCACCTACCTTCTGGAATTGTTAGTGGTTAAGAGCAGGGTTTCATTAAAAGCTTAAGAGTGTACAGTACAGCATGGAAGAGTCACTTAAGAACCATCCTCCCCACTGTACCTGCATGTCATTATCACAACCTCATGAGGTACCAGTAGCATCTCTATTTCAAATACTCAGAAATTTCCTTTTTTTTTTTTTCTTTCCCTTTTTGAAACATGGTCTCACTATGCAGTTCAGGCTGGCCTTGAGCTCACTTTTGTAGCCCAGGTTGGCCTCCCAGAATGCTGGGATCACAAGCATGTGCCACCTGACCTGGCATTCATAAATTTGAGCACAAAAGTAACCTTAACAGAGACGGGATGTGAGCCCAGGGTGGTTGCACTGCTGGGGAACAGTTCATTCTGTTTTCTTGCTTAAAGCATCTCCATCTTCATATCAGGGTCTCGTCTGAGGAGCTAGGTGCAGCCTCTCACCCCTTCTCTCTCCCCTCCCCCCCCATGCCACTACAGGGCGCAGACTGTGCATGGGCGAGTCGCTGGCACGAATGGAGCTCTTCCTCTTCCTCACCGCCATCCTGCAGAACTTCACATTGCAGCCGCTGGTGGCACCCGAGGACATCGACCTGACTCCACTCAGCTCTGGTCTGGGCAATTTGCCTCGGCCTTTCGAGATGTGCATTAGTGCACGCTGATGCCCCGACCCTCCGTCTCGCCTGTGAGCGTCGAGGCCCGCGCCTGGGCCACTCTGCCCCTCTTCTGGTTCCTTGGTCAGCCCTCAGCCGCCTCGCTGTCACATTCTCTTCCCTGCACCCTGGGCCTGCCACGTGCCTGGCCTTCATCCCTCCTCTCTGAATCCCACCTGCACGCGAAGAAACACAAGGGGAATGGGAAAGGTGTCTTGTACCAACAGAACTTGTTCTGTGAGGCACCTTGTGTTGGGCTTTTTGGATCATTTTCTAGCAAATTATCTTTGTTATAGATTCTAACCTGTCTAGCCTGCATTAATGGGAGCAGGGCGGTGTCAGGGTGGGGAGAGAAGTGGCTGCAGAGGGGAGAAGACACCTGTGGCTAGTGCAGTACCATCCCCTTCACGGTGGCTACAGTAGCAGAAATGGTTTCCTGGAGACAGGCTTGAAGGTAAAGACTGTAGCAGCCAGAGACAAAGGACGGCATCCCAGAGAAACAGGGATCCCTGAGAGGAGCAAGCAAGACAGTGAGGGCCAGAGAAAGGTTATGCTTACATGGTGCTTCCTATTCACACAGTTCTAAAAGCTTCCTCTAAATCTCCCTGTGAGGCAAAGCAGAATTTTTATCACATTTACAGAAGCGTGAACTGAAGCTCAGAAAGATGAAGTGTCTTGCCCAAGATGACATAGCAGAGATGGGGAGCACTTGGATCTCACCAATGTGATCACTACCTTTCAATCTCACAAGTCAGAGACAGAGGAAGACAGAGGCAGAGACAGGAATGGGAAGTGAAAGGGTGAGGGAGAGAGAATGAGGTTGAGAAAGGGCAGGGAAGTGGAAGGAAAAGGCGAAAAACAGGAGGGGGGAAATGGATGTGGTAGCAAGGCACAGGCAGGCAGACTATCCCGACCCCCTACTCTTCTTGCTGCACTGTTTCCTTACCCCGCAGTTCCTTCCTTTGGGGTGAGGACCTGGCCCCAATGCAATGTAACAGCCTGCCATTCTACTGACAGTAGCTTTTCTCATCTGAGAAGTACCAGGCATCTCCCCAAAGTCACAGTGCTCTGTGCCTCATATGAGGCATCAGTTCCTTAATCTCAGTAGGTGGACCTGTCTGCTCCAGGGCTGAGCAGGTACCAAGAGGTGGAGGGAGAAGGTGAGACTCAGACAGAAACACTGAAAAAGAGATGGAGACAAGACAAAGAGACAGCAGGCACAGACCCTGCAAAACCAAGACTGGAAATGATACAAAGAAAAAGTGTGACAGGGACAAAGAATCACTGAGAAAAGGAAGATATACATGCAAAGGGAGAGGAAAGACAAGATTCTAACACAGAAACAAATTAAGAGAGGCATCAAAGCCAGGTTCAGTGGCCTACACCTGCAAACAGCTACCCAGGCAGCTGAAGCAGGAGAATCACAAGTTCGAAACAAGCTTAGGCAATTTTGTGAGATCCTCAAAATAAAAAAGGAGAGATGAGAGACTTCAGAGAAAAAGAAGGAAAATGGTAGACTGGGGAGACAAAGTGAGTCTGAGAGACAGAAACAAGAATGAGAGTTATACAACCACTCAGCAAATTCAAATATTTACTGAGCCACTATTACATGCTGGGCACTGTTTTAGATGCTGGGGTACAGATATAAACAAACTGGTTTTTTGGTACTGACAACTGAACCCAGAGCCTGAGATATATCACCAGCCCCTTTGTTCATTATGATACAGGGTCTCACTAAGTTTATCGGGTCTGGTCTCAAACGTACCTAATCCTCCAGCCTCAGCCTCCAAGAATGCTAGGATTACAGCTTCGCATCACCAGGAGTTTGTATTCCAGAAGGCAGTCCAATCAAGAGGAAACAAACAAGAGACAGGAGCTGGCAAGAAAGCCAGACCCTAAAGACAGAAGACCCATCACAGAGTCTGACCCACAGGTGGGGCGGGCTAGAGGGCACAGCTCACTGCACCCAGATGCACCCCAACCTTCAGCAAAGTCAGTACTTCTCAGTGAGTCCTATCCTCAGCCCTTGCCAGTCACCTGGCTCCTACAGAAAAAGGCTGACAGGTGACAGGGAAGAAGACCCATGCTTATATTATCAGCACTCTGGGAAGCCAAGGCATAAGGATCATGAGCTTCAGACCATTCTGGGCAACTTGGCAAGACCGTCTCAAAAGTTTAAAAACAATTCTTTTAAGTGGAGGAGATCTTGGGGATGTAGCTCAGTGCAAAAATGCTGGGTTCAGTCTCAAGAAAATGAGAAGGGAAAGGAAAAAAGGCAGGCTAACAGCTCAGAACAGTCTGCAGAAGCAGAGATGGGAAGCACAGAGGAGAGTGAGGTCAAGCAGACTAGACAGACAGACACACTCATGTCAGTGAGGAGTAACAGGTAGAGACTAAGGGAAAATACACAGAGCAAGGGATACACAGGACAAGATGAGCAGGAAACAGACTGGGGGGGAGGGGGGGAACTGAAACAAAGACCACAAAGACCGACAGAAATGCTGAGATATTCCCATAAACAAGGCCAGCCGCAGACTCTGCCCCCGGACCCCACGCCTGGTAGGAGAAAATACAGCAAGAGTCTGGAGTGGGCGAGAAAGGCAGGAAGGCAGGAAGCTGCACAGGCAGTGCAGACAGCAGCACCAAGTCAGTCTCAGTGCTGACCCAGGCCCCACGTAGGCCTGCATTGGCCCCTCCAGCGTATGCCCTACAGCAAGGGGAGGGAGAACGAGGGATAAACTTTGTCCACCATCATGACCTGACCTTTGATAAGGGTGCCTTCTGGGAAACTTGGGGGACAGGAGACCACGGAGTGCAGCAGCAGGTTCACTTGGGGGCATCCAGGAACCAGAGCCTTGAGAACAGAGATGGCAGCTCCTAACAAGGCATATGCAGAGGGAAAGGAAGTTTGAAACACAGGAGCCACCCAGAGTCACAGAATGGGTACCAGGCTGAGATTCCGGTCAGGGGAACGAACAGGTGCAGCACACAGGGTTGCAAGAAGAATGGAAGGGCTGGAGAGATAACTCAGTAGAACAGGTGCTTGCCTGGCAAGCGCAAGGTCCTGAGTTCAATCCCCGGTACTGCAAAAAAAAAAAAAAAGAAGAAGAAGAAGAATGGAAGTAGTGAGGGCTCAGGGCACATGAGTGAGGTTACCTTTCCATGTGTGTTTAGGAATCAGTGACACAAAATAGGTCCTTTGTGGGCATTAGCCGAAAGTGGTAAAGGGATTACACACCTAGACTGAAGACGGGCCCAAAAGTACTCTGGGCTTAGGAGGGTGCACCTGGCCAAGTGAGCTGATGTGAAAACATCAGGTACACATGTGCAGAGACACATAGAAAGCCAGGGGGCCAGGGCACAGAAGCGCTAGGACTGAGGTAAGGGGAAATCTCTTCGAGGAATCTGGAGTGGGCAGTTCACAGGCACTCACTCGCACTTCCCACATTCAGCTTTCACCCCTGCTTCAACCAAGCCCCATGGAAATCAAATCACGATGGAGAGACTAAGGGGTAGACAATCTTGGGCACAATGATCACAGTGCTGCTGCTATAGCTCCTCATGCTCCTGTGTGTGGTGATTTTGGGGTGTCTAAGACACTCAGATGCAGAGAGGCTAACCCCCGCACCTACACTGCTCCCAGTACAGGGGAGCCTGTAGCTGAAGTCTGGAAGCCTGAACCCTGCACTCTTGGAAGCAGCCCCAGCAGACGGGAAAATGAAATTCTGGACACACGCAGGGAAGGTTAGGGGTTAGAACACCCAGTTCACTCAGTGAAGGTCACGGGCCTGGACTCCTGGGTTCAGAGGAAGAAGGAGCTGAGGATCTGAACCTCTACCTCTGAGACTAAAAGGCTGAGATGAAGATTCTGGGTCTAAGGGAAAAAGAACATGAGGGCCACAGCAAGAGGATCAGGAGCCTGGACATCTGTGCACCAGCTCCCAGAGCACTCCCACTACCAGAACTGTCCAGTGTGGCTGGACTGCAGCCTGCTGTAATATGACTACAGGATACTCGGGTACTACATACATACCTTCTCTGGCCACTGGATCTTAGGAGTCTGAGAATGCTTCTTATGTGGAAATGGTGAGGCCCAGATGGAAGCGAGGATAGAGTGGAGCCAGGAATGGGAGGTAAGGCTTAACGGAGAATGGGAAGCCATCAAGGGCCAATGGTGAGAAGGGTGGGACAGAGTGGAGGGACCCGACTGAGGTTTACAGTGCAGAGAGCAGGAAAGAAGACCCTAAGAGTCAAAGTTTTAAAAAGAGCAAACAGGTCAGAGATTAGGATCACAAAAGGTGGGGTCAACACAAAGGTAAGACCCCCAGGTACAACATGCTGACCATCAAAACTGGGTGTAGTGGGGAGGCTGAGAAAGGAGGATCACTACAAGTCTGAGCTGCACAGCCAGACCCTGCACCAAACAAATAAGTATTAAAAAAAAAAAAAAAAGTATCCAGCCAACGAGGGGGTGTTTCCAGGATGTAGAATGGCCAGCTACACAGCTTGGCCTTTTTTTTTTTGAGACAGGGTCTCACTATCAAGTCAGATTGGCCTCACACTTGCTGCTGTATCCAATGTAATCTGTTTCATGGTCTTCAGGAACCACTACAGATATGGCTACCCAGAGTTCCTAAAGCTGTTGTTTTCTGAAACAGGGTCTTGCTGTGTAGTTATGGTTGGCCTCAAACTCCCAGCAATCTTCCTGCCTCAGGCTCCCAAGTGCTGTATGGCATACACCACCACACCCAGCTATGAAGCTCTTACATGACAAGGTTCACATCTGTTCCAGAACAGGTGAGGTGAAGGTTGGCTCCAACCTGTAATTGTGCCCAACCTATGATAAACCGGAGCACATAGTCATAACCCTAGAAAGGGGCAGCTTAAGATCCTCAAAATGGAAGCATCCTAGAACCCACAAAGTCATGATCCAATCTCCCTACTGGGAAACCAAGGCCTAGTAGCCTTGCTTAAGACCCTACTGAACTGTTCCCCAGATACAAACTTTCCCTTCTTTCCTAGACTGGCTGCTGGGGCTGCATCACTGGAAATCTTAAAGAACTTCATGTCTGAGAAAATGTGGCTACATCAGCAAGTGAGGCAGTCTGAAGAGACTGCTTCCTTGACCAGATGGATAAGGAACAGGTCCCTGCTACCTTCAATACCATCCATGCTGCTCACCAGGTATCTGCAAGAGGAAGCACCTCTCTGCCTGCTGGAGGATCCAGCAAGCTGCTTCCAAGGTGATGCCAGTGATGACAATACAAGGCCTCTTCTTAGGTGGGACAAGACCACTCTGCACTATGGGCTTCTTTCTGTTCAAGTACCCATGGGTCATGTCTGAAAGACAGACACCTGAGGTGAGATACCAGGGTTGGAAGATGGCTGGCTAACCAGACGGTGGGCATCTCACAGCCTCTGCTGACCACAGCCAAAGCTGAATACTATCACAGATGGGATGAGTCTCACACATACCCTATCCCAATTCAGACCGAACGTTTCATCAACAACCTGCCACTGAAGCTGCCATGCATCCACATTACCGATGCCCACCTGTGGAGCCACTTTCTGCCGCAGGCACATACAAAGCCTGGGATTTGATGGGAAACCCCAGAGCCAAGAGCATAAAAATCTGTTTCAGATTAGCTTGAATTTGCATGGGCAGTGCTGACTAAAACACAAGCAGCAACCTTGGAGGCAAAAAAGAAGGCAGGCCCACCTGTAATCCCAGCTATTCAGCAGACTGAAGCAGGATCTCTGAGCCCAGGAGTTGCAGGCCAGTCTCAGCAACATGTCAAGACCTTATCTTAAAACAAATACAAAGGGCCTTGGAAGAGGCCCGCACACTCCAGCAACATGAACTGCATATTCCCTAGGGCACCTTCATGACTCCCCAGCTTGCATAACTGCACTGAGACCCCACACAATTTGATTCAAGAAGCTGCATGCTTTCAACTCCACCAACTTCCTCTGACTTCAGGGCCCAAGGGGAGGGGACCAACCTGGACCAGCCCTGGGGAACATTAAGAGTACACCATGCACTCACATCCCCCCTAAAGGAGATGGGCCTGGAAACAGGCATGGCCTGGAAATCCTCCTCTTCCACAGTCACCCTGCTGAAGTTCTAACCTGTTCCTGTGGAAAGTTCCACCAGGGACGACCTAATCCCTCAAGGCATAGGCTTGTGCACTGTCCCTCCAATCTTTAAGTTCTGCCTGGTGGCCCACCAAGTTCAGCCAAGGCAAGCTTCACAAGACCTCAATATCTCAATTCCTGGTAAGAAGAGGCCCCATACAGCAAGTGGAAGAGGTCTCATTATAGACATGGAGTCCACTGTGTGCAGCTTTGAGGTAAACTTTTATTTCTTGGCTGACAGGACTTTCACACCCATGCTCCTCCCAGTATCTCATTCTGCCCAAGAAGCTTCAGCCTAGTCTGAAGGGTGCCAGAGGCAAAAGGGTTGGGGAGTCACTTCACATTCCAGGCTGGAAGAACTGGGTTGGGGGGACTTGGGGTTACTCCCCTCCCACCCCAAATCTTTGCCAGCAAGAGGCCATGACTCACCTCAACCCAAAATCCTGCCTCCCAGATCTCCACATCCAGTAGGGTAATGACCAGACAGGACAGAACACAAGTCTTGAGCTTCAGCAATGGTGGCCCCCAATGCTGGCTACTGTCCATGTCACAACTCAGCCTCCCTCAGGGGGCAGCAGAGGTCTCTCCACATTGGTCCTCATCGAAGCATAGAGCCCTCCACACCAGGTAGGACAGAGGCAAGCCAGAAGCAGCAGCAGAGGCAGAAAAGGAGCAGGCACCCAGACTGGCAGGCTGCTGGGGGCCCAGGGCTCTCCTGAAGTCGGGTGAGCAGTCGGTCCATGCAGCTCTGGGACTGGCCACTAGGTGGGTGTGGTCGGCTGTGATACAGGAACCTGGACACCTTTCTGTCCACACGCTGAGGGCAAGAGGACAGGAAAATGTGAGTCATCAGGGAAGGAATGAGAGGTCAAAGGTAACCTGGGGAGAGGATCAGGATGAAACAGGGCTCATGGCAAGGCACAAGAAGGCTAAGGAAAATGAGGATGAATGAGTGGAAGGACTAAGAAACTGACAGGGGGAGGATGTGGATGTAGCTCAGTATATGCCCAACATGCACAAGGCCTGGGTTAGATACGGGGGATGGTATTACAATGAAGTGGATGGGTGGCTTGAGGCCTGCTGGGAGTACAAAAGACACAAGACAGGAGAAAGCAGGTACCTAGTTGATACTTGTCTTTGGCTGCTGCCCGCTCCTTGGCATCAAAATACCAGACAGTGATGGCATACCTGGGGACCAGGGCAGGTGAGATCAGTTTTCTGCAATTCCAATTAGCACCTCCACAATGACTCAGTCCACCCTTTTGAGCCACCTTGTTCTGTGCCCACCTTGGCCCCAAACATTTCATTCAGGGGGGTCTTAGAAAACTTTGGCAGCGGGAGCACCTGAGCACATCCCCAGAAGTATGGGTCATACCTGGTGGCATAGGCTGGCTTCACTTCATGAGGGTTCCTTCGGTCAGACCAGAAAATGAGCAACCGGTCAAAGAGTGGCTCAATGTTGGCTACCACAGGCCGGCCCTCAGGAAAGATCTGCAGAAGGCCACCATGCACCTGAGGACAGGCCAGAGAATGAGGCTGGCAGTTCAGCCTGGAGAAGTCATCTTGCACTGCACCCAGGTGCCCACCAGGGGGTGCAGCACAGACAAACACAGGGTTCCCTCCCACCACTCAGGCTCTTAAAATGAATGACAGTCCAGAGTGTGCATCGCCATGGAGATAGGCAGGAAGCTACTAAACACAGGAAAGGGGGGAGTGTATTTATGGGCAGTCAACACCACTCCCACAAAGCAGAGTTCTCACCATAGCCTGTTGGAAAAGGAGGTCCCATTTAACAGGAAGGCCCCAAAGATTATAAAACCACTCCCATGAGCTGAGAAGAGGAACGGGCTAGAATCTGAGGAAAGTACAATGGAGTGGATGCACACTGCCCTACCCGCCTACCTTAACATCCCAGTTCTGATTCAGGTAATAGATACAGGTGATGCAGCGCCCATCGCCGTGGGGATTGTCAACATGCCTCACGTACCCCAGTCCATTGCCTGGGTAACACGCCACCATGGCCTGGCAAAGATGAAGGAAGGCGGTTTACTGAGGCTAGGCAAGGACATCCTGGGAAGCAGCTCACCGCGTCCTGTCATCCTTCCTTGATTTCTTGAGCATCCTAGGCTCCAGCCTCCAACAGACTTTCTCCTATTTTGGCTACAACTGTTTTCGGGTCCATCAGAAAATTCAGTTTCACAGTCCAGCCAACTTTCAATTCACACCCAGGACAAGCCACCCAAGTAGGGGATCCAAGTCTTACCTCAGACATTTCAGTAGACCAGAAGCCGGTTTAAGTATTTTCTGGTATACAGACCACAGCCTCACTGCCCAAGGCCAGGCTCTCAGCCTTGGCTGCAGAGTGGACTCTCCTGGGACCTCTGAGACACTGAGGCCCAGGCCCACCTCACATCAAATGTTCTAATGGACTGGGCTTAGATTAACGTGGGTCCTGTGTTGTTTAAAGGCTCTTCAGGTAATTCTACTGCAGCATGATGCTATGCTGAGAACTACTGCTCCTGAGTGCAAAATAATCCAGCTAAGTGAGTGATCTGTGCCCCCACACATATGAACAGAAACCAAATCCTGAAGTCTGAAAGAAGGATCTAACTTGCTTGGGACAGTCACTTCATCTGAATGGACCTCAACTACTGTAACTAAAGGATGGGGCTAATAAACATCCCTTTGCAATAATGGCATTAGCCCCTCTGAGAATGTAACTTTGGAAGTTCCATGCCACCAAGATCTAATAGCTAGGACTCGATCCAGGTCTTACTTTAAGTTCCTGCTTACTCTGACACTACCACTCCCCAGCCCAGCCCTGACTTCACTGCCCAAGGGCCCTGAGATGTTTGTCATCACTAGCTAACAGAAAGGTGGCTACAGCCATGTGTGGTGGTACATGCCTGTAATCCCAGCACTCGGGAGGCTGAGGTATAAGGATCACTGCGAGTTCAAGACCAGCCTACACTACAAAGTGAGCTCAAAGCCATCCTGAGTTGTATAGTGAGACCCTGACTCAAAAATTAAAAAAGAAAAAATTAAAATAATAAAAAAAGTGGTCATGGTGCAAAAAAAAAAAAGACCTACTCACTCTTACAGACTCACTTCTGTGGAAAGGGACCACTGAGACCTAGCTCTCAGTGCTGCTACATGAGCTGCGACACTTGGGAGTTGACTTAATTTTGCTGCCTTAGGCTCCTCACTCATGGGAGGCAACTAACATTATGCACTACCTACCAGGTGGTTGTGAATACTGAACAAAGAAAAATGTCTGGGAAGACACCCACCAGAGTACCTGCCACATGACTGACAATCAGAGTACAGGCTGAAACCACTAGAAAAAGGAGAGAAGCTACTGTCCCACTCTGTCCCCAAACCTCCTGAGAGGGATGGATGAGGTTCTAGGTAAACAGGACAATTAGCCAGCATGAAGACCCTTCAGCTTCACCACATCAGGGACCACCTGTCTCGATCGGGCCACCCCGAGTTCCCTACCAATGCTCAGCTACACCCAGAGGCCTGGCCCAGGACAGTCCCATCATAAAACATGGATCAGTCTATGCTGCTGAGAACAGGAGGCTCGCCAAGGATTCCAAGGCACAGGCTGATTCAATCCCGCATTCTCCCCCCAGGTTCCATCTCAAAGTCTCAAGTATTTCCAGTGTTCACCCTTATATGGATGTTAAACTGCTCTTCATCAAGCATGTGTACCTGATCCACCCAGAACCTACCCAGGAAAGAGGCCAGGAGGCTGCCACCAGCCAAGACCATACAGCAGTGGAGGGCTGACCTCTCCACACCACCAGGATACGTGAGAAGACCCAAAGGAAAGCCTTGGCCCTGGCCCTCAGGGGTTCAGCAGGGGAAAACAGTCCTTCTTACTCCCTAGAGATGGGATGACACTGAGAGCAACCACTCACTGGGAGAAAAGAATGTGGCCATGGCGCCTGTGGCCTGCAATCAACAAGTTACCAATTAGAGAAGAAAAAAGCCTCCCCAGCTGGGACTCCAATCACAGATCATGCTGGCTCTGCACATGGATGGACACGTGAAGGGTAGCATGCATCCTCTTCCCCCAAAACCCATCCCTACAAAGCAGCCACAGAACCTTTTCTCTGGGTGTTCAACTCACTCCAAGAAAATACAAATTTCCAGTCACAGCATCCAAGGCCACAACTTTATATCCCCATCACTCCACTCTAAACCTTAACAGACCTTATCCGCATCTCAAGGCCTACACACTTGTGTAGGTCACTCTTTCCTGTTCTCCTTGTTATTCAGAACTGAGGTGAAGGATCATTTTAAGTCCTCTAGTTGTCCACGTCATTCCTCTCAACAAGAGGCACCTGTTTACCCAGCACTGGTCTAAAACACAGCCTCATCAAAGCCCCTGGGACCAAGCCAGTCACACAAGTGCCCAGTGCACTATCTGCTGACTGACAGCACTCCTCTGAACCCCATCCCCACCAGGAAAGCCTCAGCTACAGGGCCAACAGGCAGAGTGACAAGGGAACCTGCTCTCTCCACTTCCACTTCAGCAAACAGGGAGATGGAATTAAGAGGCAGAATATTATAAAGGCTTCTGATAACAATGTGCCAAGAACCCCCCTCCCTCTGTCTGTCTGTCTGTCTGTCTGTCTGTCTGTCTGTCTCTCTCTCTCTCTCTCTCTCTCTCTCTCTCTCTCTCTCTCTCTCTCTCTCTCTCTCTTTCTCTCACACACACACTCACACACACACACACACAAAAAAAAAAACCACACCCAGAAGCCAGAGACTTAGTTAATGACAGCAGGCCAACCTCCAAACTGCTCCTAAAAGGGCAAATCAAACTAGCTGGCCCACCTCTGGTGTCCCCTCTGGGAGCCCTTGATGCCAGCAGAAATGAACTCTCTCAGTTCCAGGTCCACTGAGCAGACATCAGGGAGAGGAGGGAAGACAGAACAGAACATTCAGGAATGACTGAGGAGCAAGGTTACTGCTGGCAGCCAGCATACAGGTGACTGTCTCCACTGCCACTACACACCTCAGCATCAGCCACACACCAGAATCCAGGAAGGAGCCCAGGAACTGCCTCTGAGAGATGCTGGAGCCTGGAGGTGCTGGAGAGGAACTCCAGCAACAGGACTTGCTCTTTCTCATCCAGCATGGCTTATTTTTCTTTCCCAGGACACTAAGGACAACCAACAACTCAGTTTAGCCTGGGTCCTATTCACATCACTAGCTAGGTAGGAACCAGAACTCCCAAAGGGGATGCCATCTATTTCAACTCTCCTTTCCTAAACTGCCACCAACTAGTTGGAGGACTTAACCTGGTTTTCCTTTTCTGCAGATAAGTACACTGTATCACTCTGATCACTTGGCTCTTCTAGATGTCCCTAAGCCTCTCTCCTGCATGGAGGTGTGACACCATGATACAGCAGCTGAGCCGAGGCCACAGTGATCCTGCCTGCACAGGAGCCAGGCCCGGGTAGGGACCCAGCTCTGGCTGTCCAGCTATCAAATAACAGGAGGGAGAAGGAAGTAGGACAAATTCCAGCTGGGGTGGGGAGGAAATAGGCTTGGGCCCCAGGGGAGCTCTGGCCCCCAAACCAGCTCCAGTCTGAGAGGAAAGTTGCACAGAAGCAAAACTCAAGATGGGACTTCAGAGAAGGACAAGGAGATACCAGGATCACAGCCTCCCGCCTATAGGAGAGAACTCAGCCAGGGCAATCAGCTAGGCATCCCATACTGAACAGCAGGCATTCCCTATAGGCCTTGTCCAAATGATACCAAGCCTTGGACTCCAAGCTAGGGCCCTCACATGCCTTCCTATGAAGAAAACCACCAACCACATCAGCAGACTGGAAAGGTTCAGTGAACTACTGTCTGTGCAGGGATCCTGGCCCTAGTTCTGGGGGATGCAGTTAACAAATAGGTCAGAAGTATCAAAGACAAGGACTAGGACAAAGACGGGTGGGAAAGATGGGGACAGAAGCTCTAACTGGGCCAGCAGGTAAACAATCAGTGCCACCCCCTGGATGCCATCTTCAATGCAGATGCCATAGCAGCACCATAGGGCACAGTGTAGCCCACAACAGCTACTCAACATGGTAGGCAGCATCCACCACCTGAGCTTGGGGAATCAGTCATCACTGCCACCCTTTCTTTCTTTTTTTTTTTTTTTGTGGTACCAGGGATTGAACTCAGTCTACTGAGCTATCTCCCTGGCCAAACCCTTTCCATCTTTTAAATTCTCCTACCTGGAAAACACATACCAGTGAATATGGACAGATAGAAGGTCAGAGCAACAGAAAAGGAGGACAAGAATGGAGAACGACAGAAACGCTTGTCTATGCTGACCGTTCTCAATGCGGGGCCCCTAAACAGATACCTGGAGCCAAGAATCCTACCACAACCCAAGTAGAGTGTGGGGCTGTGTCAGAAGCTCTCACCAGACTCTCCAAGAAATTAATGGAAGGTCAAGGCCCATAAGGAGGACAGAGACTCCCTTGCCAGAGCCCCCATAGATGCATGCACCCCTCAGCTACAGCTGCCTAAACCTTTTTGTGGGCACAGAAGCCTCTCCCCAACACTACTGTTACCAGAGTACTGGATACTCAACAAACGTAGTACCACCTGAAATCCCAGCACACAGTACTCAAGAGCTAAAGCAGGGCTGGTGAGATGGCTCAGTGGTCTAAAGCACCTACTTAGAACAAGCTTAGCAACGCACATGGACCGCAGTTCAATCCCCCAGTACCACATGCCAGCCAGCCCCACCCCCAGGCGGGCTGAGCTGGCCACACACACAAATAAATAAATAAATAAAAGAGCTAAAGCAGGAGGATCACTGAGAGTTCGAGGCCAGCCTGGGTTACAGTGACTTCAAGGTGAGCCTCAACTATACAAAGAGACCCTGTCTCAAAAGATTAAAAAAAAAGTGCTACCAAGCCTTACCTTGGTGCGCCCGTTGATGACATAGTTGCCCAGCCGCCCAGCACAATGGCGGATTACTGTGTCCACGTGAGCCATGAGGGCACCGATGCTCCAGCAGCCTGGCTCATGACCTTCCACCCAGGCAATCTGGTCCCCACGAATGCTACGCGGTGGGATGGCCCGTTGACTCACTAGCTGCCCATCACGCAGGCGCCCACCCCACCTCAGAGCCTCCACCTCGGCCAGCACACGGCCACCCAGTGCTGCTCCCAAAAAGTTGTCCTTGACGCAGATGCCGTAGTACCGCATACAAGGCACGATATAGTCCAGGGCCAAGCGTTCAGGTGCAGAAGGCAGGGCTTCCTCCCTCAACCTAGCACTAACTTCACCACTACTGCTGCTTCCACTGCCACTGCCGCTGCCACTACCACTGCCCATGCCACCCTCCCCTTCTGCCTCCTGGTTCTCTTGCCTAGCCCAAGACCGCTTGGCAGGTGAAGGGGCATCCCCACCATCCTCTGCCCACTTTCGTTTTGGGGCTTCAGGTCGGGCACCCTGAGCTGCCAGTCGCTGGCACTCCTTAGTGACCAGCGCCGCAGCACCTTCACTCTGCAATGGCCACAGCTCACCACCATCCTGACCACCAAAACCCTCCCGCAGGGGGCTGGCAGTGGTAGAGGTGGCTGCAGCTCTGAGGGTCCCACTCCCCGCTGAGGCTTCACCAGACACTCCTGGATGGTGGCAGGAGGGAAGCAGGGAACAGGACAGGTAACTCTCCACCCCCATCCTGGACCGGCTAGGCTCCAAGGGCTCTGACACAGACACTGGCAACTGAGAGAGAGACTGACTCAGGGCCTGCGGCTGGCACGGGCTGTCCATGGCAGCAGTGTCTTCATCCCCCGGGCATGGAGGGCACGGCCCGGGCCCATGGTGCCACCCAGCTCCTCCTCCTCCTTCTTCTCTTCCACTTAATGTAGCTGGGGGTCGCCGGGCCTGGTGCAAAGCAGGGTGAGGCAGCAGGAACTCCTCTTGTGCCCTAGGGGTGTTTGCTGGTCCCCAAGTCCACTGTTGTCTCTAGATGCTTAGGGTTGCTGGAGAGGAAAAAAAGGAATGTGAGAGCAGCTAGAAACAGGCAAACTAGGGGATAAGGTGGGTATGCTGCAGAGAAACAAAAGAGGGGTGACTAAGGCAGACTGGGCTAGTGACCCCCCACACACACACACACACGACTTGAGACCAACTACAAGAGAAGACTCGGAAAATTAGAGGGGGTGCAGCTGGCAGGCATAGGGCAGTGCAGGGGAAGAGCCAGAAGAGAGGCTGGGTAGATGACCAAAGACAGAAAAGCAGTTTGGGGGGAGAAAGGAAAAGTAACTGCAAAGAGGTACAGGGGCTGGAGCAGAAAACAAACAGTGGAAGGGTGAGAGGAGTAGGAGGGATTTTCCTGGGGGCGCAAAAGCCGCACAAAAAAGTGGGGATCTACAGAACGGTAATGGGGGTTATGAACAAAGTCAAGAGTTGGGAATGATTAGGAGCAGGAAACTGGGGAGTCCAGAAACAAAGAGGATGGGTACCTCAGAAACAGAAAAACGGACAGTAGGGAAGCGAGGAGGGAAGGCCTGAGGTGGTCAGACCCCAAGGGTCGACCTGCGCCCAACCGGAGGAAGTCCGCTGGGGGCGGACACACACCCAGACGGGAAGGGAGGTCCGGAGACACACGGACAGGCGGAATGGCGCCCGGGAGAAGGATCCATTGCGACCCAGGGAAAGTCAAGGGGCTCGCGCACTGGCGGAAAGGCCCAGCGAGACGGCGTCCAGCTCCCGAGCCCCGGCGAAGCCTCCCGACGGTGGCCTCCCGGCCGGCCTAGAGCCGCTCCGGCCCAAGCTCCGCCCCTCGGTCTCCCCCGGGCGCGCGCTCGCCCCCCCCCCCAGGCCTGCACCCAACGTGCCTGGCGCGCGCTTCCTCCCCCACCCCCACTCCGTTCCCGGGTCGCCACGGCCCGCCCGCGCGCGCCTCCACATCACAGCCCGAGCGGGCCGGCATTCGGACTTGGCTCCTCTGCCTCCCCCGTCCCTTCCGTTCCGGCGACCTCCTCACCGAGCTTTTTCTCCGGCCCCGGCGCCGCCGTTTGTGCCAGCCGCCCTGCGCCGCACAGCGCGCCATACCCCGCCCCCGCCTCGCCCAGTAGGCACGTGACCACACCCGGCTGTAAAAGACGGTGCCTGCGCAAGCGCGAATCCGTAGGGCGGGGTGAAATTTTTCTGAACACCCCTCGGAGAAAGGAAAAGTGGACCCGTCCTCCACTCGAGCTTATTTGCATTCCTCACCCCGCCTCTTTGGTACCGTGGGAGGAATGCGGTTAAAGGGTCCGAATGGGGAAGGGGCGTGTCTATGCGGGTTAAACAGGCGCGTGGGAGGGGCATGCAAACGAGATTACCTGAGGAATCCGCCCCTCGGGCGAATGCTGTGGAATTACGGGCCTCCGGGAACAATATGCAAATCATCATTTACATAGGGAGCACCTCATTGCAACCCAAAACAGGGATGTTGAGTAATGGCCGCAGGCAGAAAATGTGGGTAAATTGGCACATCAGTAATTTACATAACCACTTTTTATAACGGAGGGGGACAGAGTAAGGTATGTTCTTAACGGTCACTGGAACAGATGTATGTGCAAATGTGTCACATCTCAATGACCTGCTTTGCCCTGCCCGTTCAGGACAAATATGGGAACAGAATAATGCAACTTAGAACAGCTATGCAGAGAATACATTTGAGTGAACTATCCAGTCTCTCAACATTTGGGCCACCTCTCCTGAGGTCTGTGTAGATAAGGTCATCTTGAAGGTCCCACCCCTCCACCTAGGATCAGACAAAGCAGGGCGAGGCTGGACTCGGGCATCCTGTGGGGTCTGGATACTGCTGACCTTGTGGGAGAGCAGCTGAGATGGTCCTGTGGGGTATGCACTCTCCCTGGCAGATCACATGAAGGCACCAGCAAGTTACCTGTGCACAAGGCAGCGCACACCCTTCTCAAAGGTATACAAGACTTAGGGTTTGCCAAAGGCCCACAGTCCTGAAGGGCACACAGAAGGTGCTAGGTCACACACTCTAAATAAGGAGGCAGATTCTCACCAAAACACAGCGACAGAAGGGACACACAGGGACAGAAGGGACACAAGTGCACAGGAACACACCACAGTAGTGAGCCACCGCCCAAGACTCTCAACTTCAGACATGCATGGGTCAAGGTATATAAAGAACCAAGTTCTCTCACAGGCCAGATTCCCGTTCGTTGGCATTGGTGTCCCACACAACAGCCTCACTAACACAGTCACCAAGGACACAGAGTACTCACACTCAACAGTGTAATCGTATGTTTCATCTGACACACGGGTATTGGGAAGACTCATACACGTGACACAGGGACGTGTCATGCACAGGAGCCTCAAGCACCCGGGTTGCAAAGTGTGCACACAATGATCAATTAGACACCCACAAATTACCTCACAAATTAGACACTGGGAACCATGGTGTATCCTCAAGGTATCCCCACACCATGACCCATGATTCTTCCCTCAGGGACTTCTCCCCAACAACCCAAAATGACAAAGGCCAAAACACGGGTGTAAACAATGCTTTATGGGGGTGGGGTGGGACAGGCCTCTAGGTAATAAATAACACGCACTGGAAACAGCAGGGCCAGGTGGGAAGCCAGAGCCAAATGGCCTTGATCTCAAGCTTTGAGAGCTCTTAGGGTATGGTTACGGGTTCAGGGGGGACAGAGGTTAGCCGAGACAGAGGAAGCAGCAGCAGGTATGAGTTCCCCCTTCCCCTGTGGCTCAGTCTTGCCCCAAAGCCAGGCCCCACCAGGCCAGGGAAGGAGGACAGGTGGCCGGGCAGCTTCTCCGGGACTGGGGCATGGCCTCCTGGGGCCTGGGTCTGGGCCCCAGCTGGAAGGGCAGGGCTGGTCCTGGAGAACAGATGAGCTGAAAGAGAAGGTGTAGTGACCTGGAGGGGTCCTGGGCCTGCCTAGCTGGTGTCTAAGTCTTGCTTCTGGGCATCTCCCTGAACTTCTGTCTGTATCTGACAGTCTATACTCTTTCTACCGAAGCATCTATATTGTCTAAATTATTTCTTCTCTATAGGTAATCCCTCAATCTCCCATTCTCATTCTCTTTCTGTCTCTGTCTTTGTCTCTCTCTCTCTCTCTCTCTCTCTCTCTCTCTCTCTCTCTCTCTCTCTC
>NW_004524920.1:281245-292260 GCF_000260255.1 Octodon degus
CCCCCCCCTTGTATCTACCTGCTTGCTTACCTCAGACAACAATCTGTAAAGGGACATTTCAATGTCTAAATATCATACCCCTACTTTTGTATCTGTGTCCTCCGATATCCTGATCACCCTGACTTTAGGCCTCCTTCCAGAATTTTCCAAGCTAGAGAGACACATTAATGCTTTTTGCTTTGATTGTACATAGCATTGTCTAGAAGCTTCTAGAAATCCTGAAATTACTTCAAAATCTCTGGAGTTAAGCCTGGACATTGAAGCTCTCCAGGTGATTCAAATGTGCAACATTGCATGGGAAGGGGGAATCATTTGGTGGACCTTGGATAATTTTTATTCAAATTGAATAAAAGAGAAAATGTCAGAGTGCACCATATGTAATAATACTGGTCAGCTGGGCACAGTGGCACATGACTTTAATCCGCACACTCTGGAGGCTCAGCAAGGAGGATCACGAGCTACAGAGCAAAGCCAAGGTAGCTTGGGCTACAAAGCAAGCTCAAGGCCAGTCAACTATATAAGAAGAGCATTTCAGCAAAATATAAACAAGAAAAAGTTGGTCAACAGAGACAGAAAGCAAACTGGTAGTTCCAGGGGATGAGGGGGAATGAGGAATGACTATTTGCTGGGTTTGCAGTTTTCTTTTAAGGTTTTGAAAATAATCTGGAACTAGACAGAGCGGATGGCTGTACAACCTTGTCAATGCACTAAATGCCACTGAGCTTTAACATGACTATACTTATGTGAATTTAACATTCCCACTGCCATGAACCACCACAGGCTTGAGCCACCTAATGGGACCATCCCAGGCCACCCAATGGGACAGGCATGCATGTACCACCAGTGGAACAAGCTGGGGGGAATATAACACATTCAAGTAAGAGTCACCTGGCAGTGAGACATACAAATTATGGCCCCAATGTGAACCTGTTAATTTCAATTTAAGAAGTGGAGTAGGAAAACATATTTGAATGTTATACATAGGTGTGACTATATTAGATCAACATACGAAAGTGCAGCCAACAGTCTCTAAATGCACTGTCTTGTTACATTTGACCCTCTGAGATTCTATGCTAAGAATACACATCCTCCCGCGTCTGCACAGCCCAGAGTCTTTAAGATGCATGTGAAGGAATAGCATGAACAGCCCTGCTTATTGAGTCTTTACTAAGTATTGGGCCCATCCCAAGCACTTTAAATGAACTGATTTATTTAACCTTCTCGACACTCCTAAGAGACAGGTATTGCACAACTTTTGCCCTCATTTTACAGACGTGGAATCCAAGGCCCAGGCACAGCACATGCAAATGCCGGGCAAGACAGCATTGTCCGAAGAATTTATCCTTAAACCCCAACCACCCCCACTCCACCCTGGGCCCCCTGGCCTTTTCAAATGCCATCAGGAAAACACGCTGGCTCCACCTTCCACGCAGATCCAAAGTCTAGCCAATTTTCCCCTCAGTCTCGCTGCAGTGGTAAATGGCTGGGAGGAAGCAGAAGGTATGAAGGGGAGAAGTGGCCACAGCCACCACCCACCCACAGAGTTGGGGAGGGGAGCAAACCCTGCAAGGCAAGGTGAGCCTGTAAACGGGTTTGGAGCAAACTAGAAGAACAAACAAGGCTTCCTGGAGGAGGACGGGGGGTTACCAGGGCAAAGAGAAAAGGAAAGTGTTCTAGGCAGAAGGCACAGCATGAGCAAAGACACAGGAAACAGAAGTCAGTGCGGCAGAAGCAGCCTACGGGCTGGGGAGAGGCGCAAGGGAAGGCTGAGGTAGCTACAGGGGCCAGTCCCTGCTGAGTCCAGCATCCCACTGAGCAGCCTCCGTCGGGTGCCAGGAGCCCTGTGAGCCATGCATGGTTTTAAACAAGGATGGGCAAGCGCAGATTTCTATTTTAGAGCCCTTGGCTGCATCAAGCCAGGACAAGGAGGGAAAGAAAAAGCCCAGGCAGCAAACAACCTACCCATGGCTCAAGCCCTCCCCCCATCCCAGGCCATCCACCAGCCTCCCTAGCCTTGACTCTGCAGCAGCAAACACCACTTCCCTATCTCTTTCCTACCTGCACCCAGTGGGTCCCTGTGAACCCCTGAATCAAATCTTCTGTCTAGACAGCTCAGAAGACTCCTATGGCTCCCATCCTGGCCAAGATCTCAACCAGAGTCCTCCCCAAGCCACAAGCACTATGTCCTGCTGAGCCCCCAGCACTACGCACCCCACTGCAGCCATCGTGACCCCCTCCTCACCTGCACCAGGTGTCACCTCGACCAGCCTGACTGAGCTCTCACCCAGGGCCTTTGCGCTTGCTGTTCCCACGCTGCTCCAACCCCAGATGCCCAAGATTCCTCCTCTGCCTCCTTCAGGTGTTGGTTCAGAAGTCACCTTCTCAACAAGGCCTCCCTCAATATTCTGTTTAAGTGAACTCCTCCACCCTTCCCTGTCTGACTCAATTTGAAATCTTCTCTACAGCTACTATATAATTTATTTGTGTCTTTTTTTATTTTTTGAACTTGGGATGAAATCCAAATTCTCAGTGCCCCACCTCCCTTTTTATTTTTTATTTTGAGACGAGACCTCACTAAATTATTCAGGCTAGGCTTGAACTTTCAACACTTCTGCCTCAACCTCCCAGAGTGCTGGGATTACAGGTGTGCACCACCACGCCCAGGCCATTTATTTACATGTCTTGTTTATTGTCTGTTCCCTCCCAGGAGCATGTTGGCTCCAGGACAGCGGTTTTTCCTCACTGCTGTCTCCCCAGAGCCTTGAACAGGGCTTGGTACACAGCAGGCACTCAGCACTAGAAAGGGGAAGCCAGGTGCTGCTGAGGGCTGGCAGAGAGCTCTGAGGTGCAGTCAGGCAGGTGGGTTCCCTATGTCTGGGAAGACGGCTCCTTCGGCTCCTATGCTCTGCATCTTTTCCTTTCACTGCTTCTTGTCACCACATTCTCCATGTCTCTGTCCGCTCCACGCCCCTCTTCCCAGGACACAGGCCCTGCCTCCCTAAGCCCCCAGCATCCCACCTGGCTCTGCAGGTCTCAGCAGCCGCAGGGCTGAGGGGTCACGGCCTGGGCACTCCGAGGCTGCCGCAGCTGGCGGAGGGACGCATCACCATACTGAATGCCTGAGCCCATCCTCTCAGGGTCCAGCTCACCTGCGGGCAGGCAGGGGGAAAGCTCAGGGCTGGTCCCACAGAGACCCCAGAACCCAACCTTCCACTCCATTGGGCTGCTCAGTTGGGTCTTACCTGAGTCGATCTTGTTGAGGATGGTGCGGGCGCACTTCAGGAAAGCCTCCTCCACGTTCTCACCTGTGAGCGCGCTCGTTTCCAGGAACATGAGCTCTGGAGGGCCAGGATCTCCGTTGGTCCCTGCCCTCCACGCCTACTCCCACCGGCTGGCTCTCATTAGGTTCTTTAAATGCCCCAACCACCACGGCCTCCCATGGGCCTCTGCACATACTGTGCTGTGCCCTGCAGAGCATTCTGTCTCCCGCCAGCTTGTCCTTCTGTGCTCAGGGCACAGGACCCCACCCCAGAACATCCTGCCTGACCTTCTGGCCTGGGCCAGGGCTCTCCTGCAGGTCCACAGGGCCTCTGCTGCCTTCCCAGACTGACCACAACCTCCCTGGGCCACTGCTGTCTGTAAATGAACCTGTACCTTCAATCTCACCCTCTGCACTGTGAGTAACATAAAGCTGTCTTTATCACTGGGTCGCCAGTGCCACCTAGCACAGCCCCAGGCTATAAGACCTCTCAATGAGTAACTTAGAGCTAGGATTCCATCCCCCTGGGAGACACGAACACATGCCAAACCAGCAGATGTGGCTGGCCGGGCAGCACAGTGTGCTCAAGTGAGTTTGATTCTCCTCTGTGTGTGTGTGTGTGTGTGTGTGTGTGTGTGTGTGTGTGTGTGTTACAGGAAATTGAACCTAAGCCCCTTGCATTGACTACAGCCCCAGTGCTTTTTATTGTTTTTTTAATATTTGGTTGTTGCAGGGTCTCACTACACAGCATGGACTCACAGTGATCCTCCTGTTTTCAGCTTCCCTAGCACTGGGATTACAGGTGTGCACCACTATGCCCAGACTCTGTAGCTGGCTCAGCCTGCCCTGGGGGCGGGGCTGGTGCTGCATGTGGTACCAGGGATCAAACAGCAGTACCTGCACTTGCCTAAGCTTGCCTAAGCAGGAGCTTCACTTCTCTGAGCTATCTCACCAGCCCCTTACTATTTATTATTTTGAAACAGAATCTGGCTAAGTTATCAATTGCCCAGGGTGGACCCAAACTTGCAGTCCTCCTGCCTCAGCCTCCCAGAATGCTGTGATTACACACACGTGCTACAGTGGCTAACTTACAAACCTCTCGACAGAGCCCATCAGTCCTCTCCATTCCCTTACACCTATTCCCCTCGGGTCCCTAGGCCACCTGAGTTTGCTCCTCTACCTGAAGCCGATACCCAGCGCTGCCTCCCCTTGGTGGTGGACACGTCTCCCCAGCCAACATTCAGACCCTGTACCCTCTCTGTGACAGGAGGTGCGGGGGGAGGGGAGGGCTTCCCATGACCTCCCTAACCAGCACACTGTGAGGCACAAACACTGAGAACCCCACTTCCCACTGAAGGAAATGAGGACCAGAGTGGTCACACAGCTCAACACTCAGATTTCAGGGGGACCTCTGAACTCCCACATTGAGGGCACTGAGCACCATTCCACCCCTCCAGCCCCACCCAGCTCCCAGCACAGCCTGGCCCTCACCATTCTCCTGGGCAAAGCGGGAGGCCTCCAGGAAAGTGACCTCGCGCTCAGGGTCCAGGTCCTTCTTGTTGCCGCAGAGGATGACCACGATGTTGGGGCTGGCCAGAGTGCGGGCGTCAGTCAGCCAGGCAGCCAGTGAGTTGTATGTCTCCCGGCTGTCGAAGAGGCATAAAAGAAGGTGGCATGGAAGACGGGGCCCCAGGCCCTGCCCCAACCATGCTGCCAACACCTGCACCCACCTGGTGATATCGTAGACCAGCAGGGCTCCAGCTGCCCCTCGGTAGTAACTCCGTGTCACTGACCTGTGGGGCCAGGGGACCCAGTCACCCACAAGGCTGGGGTCTGCCCCAAGACTGCCCCCCTCTGCAGAGAGAGACTGGTGGTTCGGAGGCCTCTCTCTACTGCTGGCCCATCCCCCAAAACCTACACATCATCTGATGGGTACAGGGTTTCTCTCTGCCCCTATTCTCTGCACCTCTCTTGATTTCTACCTTGCTCCCTCAGTGGTCTGACTGTGAATCTCTCTGTGTCCCTGCCTTTCTGCATCTCTCCACTGGTTTATTTCTTTCTGTGTCTCTCTCATGTGTGTATCTTTTTTATTATTTTTTCCCCCTTTTTGGGACAGGGTCTCTCACTGTGCAGTTCAGGCTGGCTTTGAACTCACTCAGTAGCTCACAGTGGCATCAAACTCACAGTAATCCTCTTGCCTCAGCCTCCTAAGTGCCAGGATTACAGGCATGCAATACCATGCCCAGACTATAGACTTGTTTTTTTTTTTTTTTTTTTTTTCAGTGCTGGAGCTCTAACTTAGGGCCTCCCTAGGCAACCACTCCGCCACCAGGGTAAACCCCCAGCTGCCTGTCTTTAATTCTCTCTTTTTTTCCTAGCTCTGGCTCTCACACACACATGCCTTCCCTCAAATTCATTCTTTCATTCAACACTTTCTGAGCATCTCCCTCTACCTGAACCTGGCCAAGTGCTACGCAGCATCTGCTTGGCCCTCTGGTGCTATGGCTGCTGAAGCCCCCTTTCCCAGTGTGCCTAGCTCTCCACATTCTCCCATAGTCTCACCTGGCTACAGCCCTTGAGAATTCATGCATTCCATATTACTGCGCACTGATTGTGAATCCAGCCCATCCCACACACCTGTCCCTTCGTCACTGTGTTTGTCTCTGAATCCCTACATACCTCATGCACTCAGTTAACATACCAATATTAAGTTAGTAGCTACTATGTGCTGCTCCAAGACCACATCCCACATGGACTGAATTCCCTATTTTCCCTGCTGCTATTTCTGAGACCCTCTCTTAAATTTCCATGTCTGTCAATTCTCCTACAAGCATTTTCTGAAGACCTACTATGTGCTGGGTGCTATATATTTCCCCTTCCCTACAAAACATTCACTTTTCTTTTATTTGTGTGTGTGTGTGTGGCCAGCTCAGCCCACCAGGGGGCGGGCTGGCTGGCATGTGGTGCTGGGGATTGAACCGTGGTACCTGTGCTTTGCTAAGCTTGTTCTAAGTAGGTGCTTTAGACCACTGAGCCATCTCACCAGCCCCAAAACATTCACTTTTCCATCTTCCTGGCTGTACCTGTCCACACCCCTGCCCCCTCACCTGTTTTACTCTGTGTCCTCCTACCATTTGCATCATCATTTTCTCCTCTTCCCCTACCCTCTCTCCAGTATGTGGGATTAAACCTGGAAGCATTCACAGTGAACTATATTCACAGCACTTTTTCATTTTTTTCTTTTTTTTCTTTTGGCGAAACTGGAGATTGAACTCAGGCCCTTGCGCTTGCCAGGGAAGCACTTATTCCACTGAGCCATCTCCCTGCCCCTTCATTTTTTTTCTTTTGAAAAAGGTATTATTGGCCTCAAACTCGCAACCTTACTACCTTAGCCACTCCCTGCCTCAGCCTCGCCAGTGCTAAATTACAGGCATGCACTGCCACACTAACACCAGGATCCTTTTTTAATTTTTTTAAATTTGAGACAGGAGCTCACTAATTTGTTCAAATGCTGGGGTTGAGCTCCAATTTGTAATCCTCCTGCCTCAGCCTCCAATAGTGCTGTACCTCCACATCCAGAACCTGTCTTTTTTCTTTCCCTTTTTCCTTCTCTCTCTGTTTTAGGGCCCTCCTGACATTTTTGTGGTGTAGGGATTAGACTAAGGGCTTTGTGCGCGCTAGGCAAGCACTCTCACCCAGCTACAACCACAGTCCGAAGCCTTTCTTTCCCCCTTGGCTATCTTTTTCTTTCCCTCTCTCCTCAGCTGGATGGACCTGCCAACCAAGACTGTCTCCTCCCTCCTTCTGCGTTGTCTGTCCTCTCAGTATCTCCTCACTCCTACTGCTGTCTCCCTGAGTAACTACACACATCTCTCTCCCAACTTCTGTCCATCCATCCCACCTTGGAAGCCAAGCCCACCTACCGAAACCGCTCCTGGCCAGCAGTGTCCCAAATCTGTAGCTTCACAGTCTTCCCACCTACGTTGACCACTCGGGATCCAAACTCCACGCCAATCGTGTGGTTGGAATCTTGCTTGACTAAGATGAGAAGAAAAAGGACAGACGAGGCAGTGCAGAGGTTCAGAGGACCTCTACCCTCCCTGGCCTCCTTTGTCTCTATTAACTCCTTCCCACTACGAGGGTGACAGAAAACCTAGAAAGAACAAACTTCAATGCAAGAACCATGCCCCCAGCACTGGAATCGGAGTGCCCCACCTGCCCCATTGCACACCCTTGTCCACAGCCCGGTGTTCCCAGGACCAGTGCCAACTCACACTTATTCTCAATGAACTGATGAAGAAGACATGATTTGCCAGTTCCTGCACTGCCAATCACTAGGAATTTGAAGAGGAAGTCTGAACAGATGTAGCCAAAATCAAGGAGGCCCGTAGAAACCAGATATAGAAAAAAGAGGAAAATCAGAAAAAGTTAGCAAGAGACCAACAGCCAGGTAGAAACAATGCCCCAGACAACAAGAATAATTACATTACCTTTCTCCTTTTGCACTGCTGGGCATTGGATCTAGGGCTTTGTGTATGTGAGGGTAGGCAAGTGCTCTGCCACTGAGCCATGCTTTGAGCCAAGATTATTCTTAGCTATTTACCACATGCCTTAGGCATAGGTCTACATATCTTTACTTATATCAATAGTTCACTGAGATCTTCAGGAAAACTCTAGAAGGGAAGCATGGTAAAAACGTATCCAGCGTCCCAAGCAGGAAACTGAGGCCAGAGAACCTGACTTGCCCGTGGTCACACAGCTAGGCAGATCTGAGATTCAAACCCAGACCATAAGCTTCCGAAGCCCAAGATCTTAGCTAGTATATTGCTAAAACCTCTTAAAAGCCATTTAATCAAGGACAAGAATCTAGGTTTTGTTCCTCTTCACTTCCCCTACCACCCTCTCACTACCCACTGAGCTGTGGTTGCCTTCAGTCTATACCCTGAACCTGATAAACTGGTTTCCACCTCAGGATCTTTGCACTTGATCCCTCTGCTTTTTCATACATATTTTTTGAATGAATGCAACTCCCTCTGACTTCTCTTGGGAGAGTTTTCTACAGCTCCCTGACCCCCATCACCTGACACTCAACACCCACATTGATTTTCCAATTCTCAACCTCTTTTTCCTACACCTTATTCTCAAGCTTAAACCTCATCCCTGTCTACATTCAAGAACAACCCATCTAAATCCCATTCCAGATCTCTGAGTCAAATCAGGCCGAGACCGAAGCCCTATTCCAGATTCCCAGGGGTTCTCACTAGCCCATCAAGCACGACCCCTGCTTTCAGAGTCAGCCCCGCCCCATTCACTGACTCCGCCCCGACACCTGAAGGCCCAAGCTGAACTATCTAGACCGACTCCCTTCGATCCCCTTCGATCCCGCCCACATCTATTTAACCCAAGCACCAGACCCTCAGGCTCCACCCAAATAGATGTAGCTCAGCCCCGACTCACGAAACCCCTCCCAGCATCCAATTAGGCCCTGCCCCCATAGCAACAGACCCCGCCCCCTAATGTACGGCCCCGCCCCATCCCCACAGGCCGCATCCTCCGGGCGCAGACCCCGAACTCCAGAGTCGGCCCACCACGCTTACCGTACGTCTCGGCCATGACTTGATGCGGCCGCAATGGGCCGCAATATGGCGCCGCAGTCGCGCCTGCTCCTCGGCTGGCAGCCGCTCCACTCCGGCTGCAGCCCCTGCTCCTTCCTACACTCCGGACCCGGCACCGCCACTTCCGCCTCCACCTCCGCTCCAGCGCGACCCGCTAAAGCTGCGGGACACCAGGCCACGCTTTCAGAAGAGTGGGATTGGTGGAATCCACTGGCAGGGGGTGGGACGAAGGCCACAGATTGGTGGAATGAGGAGGGCGGAGTCAAAAGAGGCGGGACCAGTGCAAGGGATTGGCGAAGCAAGTGGTAAGAGGCGGTACAAAGATGCTCAGTCCGGTGGAGGAACGGATCTATCTGGTCAGGAGTCTGGGGGTACGGTGCAGACTGGCCTGGTGAGAAGTGCACTTGGGAGGTGGGGAGAAGAATTCAAAGTAGAATCTAAGGCAGGTTTGACAGAGTTGGAAAAGAGACGTATCTTGAGCCAGTGGATGTGATTTTTGACTCTAAAAAAAGGTGTGCAGGAAAATTTGGAAGAAATGCGCAGGTTGCTTCCCACATCCTTTTGCAGATATTCTCTAACGCTGAGCCGGGTGCGGTGGTACAGGCCTGTGATCCTGCCGCTTGGGGAAAGGAGGCAGGATTGCTTTAGATTTGAGGCCTAACTGAACCATAAAGTGAGTTTGAGGCCTGACAACTATATACTGAGACCTTGTCTCAAAAATAAATAAACAAAACCTCTATTTTAAGATTTATGTTCCTTTTATGGTGCAACTGACTCATTCCCAGTACTTTAACACCCTCTTGTGTGTAGAGGACACCACAGTTCTCCAGTTGGGCTGTTTAGGCTATTCCGCCTCTCCCTTGCTTGTGTCCCAGATCAAAGATAGGAGCTGTACCAGGAGCACACAGCCTAAGGCAAAGGGCTTTCAAATCAGTAAAATCCTGCCTAGCAACCACTAACGAACCATATTCGGGGAGTTGATTGGCTAGGTTCAGGAGCCTAAGAAATACTTCCTTTGTACATCCTCACCCCACCCCCAAAAACCACAGAGACCAGCAGTTTGCCCGGGACTGGTGTATTTGCATAAAGGGGGGAAGCAGGAAGAGTGGTTGGCTGAGCTCACTGGCAGTAAAAGTCCCATTTCTGAAAAAGAGAAAGGTAAACAGTGAAGAGAAACTCACAGATTTAGTGTTTTTCATTGTAGCTTCAGGGGTCAAGATTGACCATACAAAAACTATGCAAATTAGCCTAGGGTCCTCTAGCCTTTGTATCTCCCAACTAGAGTGGGGTTTAGAAATCACTTCCCATTTTATAGGTGACAAAACAGGCCTCAGAACTTCTCACAGCACATACAGGAAGGCCAGCAGAAAGCCAAGATAGGAGCATCTTTGCCTGTATCATCACAAGCCAAGGATCTTCCCTCCAGAACCCTGCCACCCCGCACCCCTCACCCCAGGACACTTACATCTGTCTTCACGTCAATTTTCCCAGGTTTCAAAGTCTGGCTTACACGAACAATGCTACTGGGGAAATAACCCAGGCGAGCCGCCAGGTCTCCGTAGTAATCTCCCTGAACCTGGGGAAGAGGAATTAAAAGCCAGGTCTAGGAAGACGACAAGCTCATTCCTCCTCAAGGTCCCTGAACCATCTCTTCTCCTGGATCTCAAGTCTGGCTCCATCCTTGTTATTCTATCTGTTTAAATAACACCTATTGGAGCCCCTCTCTAAGCACTCCAATTGTAACTTGCACTTACAAGGGCCCTGGTGTGCATGAGCCCTAAATTCAACCTCCAGCATTGCTAAGAAATAAAAGCAACCCCATAGCTACTCTATATTATGGATCAGCGCAGCATATATTTACTGTGTGTGTGCCCACACGCATGTGCACACTATGGACTGACCCCAAGATGTTTCCAGTGAGCTACATGACCACCCCACCCCTGTTTTTTTTAAAGGTATTTGATAGAGAGTCTCACTATGCAATTCAGACTTCTAGTGATCCTCCTGTTTTCAGCCTCCCCAGCGCTGGGATTACAGTCCTGCGCCACCACGCCCCAACTCTGTGGGTGGCTCAGCTCACCCTGTGGCATAGTATGTGGTGCCCAAAATCGAACCCCTGTCCCTGTGCTTGCCTAAGCAGG
>NW_004524920.1:292760-294424 GCF_000260255.1 Octodon degus
AGGAGGATCATCCCAAATCCAAGCTGTGTAGTGAGACCCTATTATTAGTATGCAATAACCACATACAAAAAAGGAAAAAGAATTAGCTCAAACTTTTGATCCTTCTACCTCCTGCTCAGGCCCCAGCCTTGCAGAGCGCTGGGATTATGAGCATGAACCAGCGCACCCAGTTTACTGTTACTTGCACTTGGTTTTGGTTCCAGTTATTGAACTCAAGGCCTTGTGCTTACCAGGCAGGTGCTGTGCCACTGAACTATATCCCTGGCCCACTTGCTGTTATTTTTGATGGCTTAGTGCTTGTTTCCCTCCAATAGAATGAAAGAGGTCAGGCTCAGGATTTAACTCAGTGGCACAGCACCCACCTGGCAAACCCAAGGCCCTGAGTTTAGTTCGCAGTACCCACCACCCACAAAAAAGTATAAAAGGGATCATTTGGTGCTTTATTCTAAATGTCTAAGACAGAACTTGGCACCAAGATGCCCTTTGCTAAAAATAAAATTATGCCACAAAATATTCCATCTCCCAATTATCATTATTTCAGTTAACCCCTCCCCCCATTCTTTTTTTGCTGAAGTTTACTCTCACTAGAGCCCCGTATCTTTCCCTTTTTCCCTCTCCCATGACTCACACTGCCTCCCCAGAAGAGCCGCCCTCGACCCTTCAGCTTGGAGAACACATAGACAATCTGGCCCCTGTGTATGGTCAAGAAACGGCAGTCGGGAGCCACATAATCTTGAAGCGCCACAGCCATGGAAATGGGGTCTGCCGAATAATAAGGAACAGAAAAAAAGGAATGACAACACCCCACACCCAGACCAGCAACCCGAGCCCCCAGCTCCCTGCTCCCCTCTTACGACTGCATTCCTCATCAGCACACAGCTTCCGGTCAGCCAGCTTGGGCATGAGGCGGCCTGCTGCATTAGGATGCAAGAGAACAGACAGCAAAATGAAGGCACCAAGGAGTGCTGGAGCCCGCACCATCATGGACTAGGACCACGAATGGCCAAGCAGGGAATGGGGTCTCTGACTGCCTTCTGCCTCCGTCCTCCAGAGGCACAAGGAATCCTGTTTTCCTCTTGTCCCCGCCCCAAATCAGTCCAAAATTTCACCACCACCTAGAGACTGCTATCCAGCCAGAACCATTTCAAGAACAGGGTGAGGGCCATCTGTTTAAGGAGATATACAGATAGACCCAAAGCAACCCAAACCATGCCAAGGGACAGCCACCCCTTCAGCAATCAGAGGCCCAGACAAGCAGTTTGAGTATTTTATTTCATCTTCTCTTGAGGCAGCTTAGGTATTCAGACCCTTCCATTCTCCCCTCCTGGGACAGAACCAGAGGAGCTTACATGGAAAACCACCTTGGAATTTCCTGTGCTGAAGGAGAGAACAAGGCAGCCTTTTGATGACCAGAACTGCCCCAGCTCACAGGTATGAAGTGAATTTTAAATGTCAGACCTTAGGCTAGGGTGTCCCAGCTCACTGTTCATCCCCAGGCCAACTCAGATAACTCTGGCATAAACTCCTGCCTGGTAAATTCAAGGCTGAGTTACAATCCCTGGTACCAAAAAATAAAATTATTACTCCAGCAGTCTCAGCACTTGGGAGGCTGAGGCAGATCAGCAGGTGTTCAGGAACAGCATGGGATACAAAGTGAGTTCAAG
>NW_004524920.1:295904-296989 GCF_000260255.1 Octodon degus
ATGAAAAGGTGAGTTTTCAACTTACTAAGGGCAAAAGACACCCGCTGAAGTTAAGATCTACAGGACAGGGGCCAGAGAGATGGCTCAGTAGAATAAGCACTTGCCTGGCAAGCGCAAGGGATTACCCCCCCCCAAAAAAAAAGATCTACAGGACAAATAAATCTTGTATCTGAGATTGTAAAAAAAAAGAAATTTTATTTATTTTTATTTTATTTTTTTGTGGAACCAGGGATTAAACTCAGGATCTTGTGCTTGCCAGGGAAGTACTTATTCCACTGAGCCATCTCCCCAGGCCCCAAGAAAAAGAAATTTTACTAATTTTGTTATCACACCTCAAAGTGCAAAAGCTCCAACCTTAGCATGTGACAAATGCTTAAATGGAAAAGGCATTTATCTTAGTACTATCTGCGGCTTCAGGCACACACTTGGGGTCTTGGAATTGCCTGCAGAAAAGGGTAGACTACTATATATTCATCCGAAGTGGGTCACAAGGTCCAGATCACGCTCAAAGACTTTGTAAGACTGGATACCAGAGGGTGACCTTTAGAAGCCATCTGAGAGGCTGCCTGCTACAACCAAATGTTAAATATGACACAGGATGGCAACAGCAACTTCCAGAGCCCACCCTGTACCCCCTCCTCCCTCTGTACCACAGCCACAGGCAGGGCTACCACAAACACAACTGTATTAAACAATGAAAGACAGCCCTGGAGCCTTCCCTTCTTCCTAGTTTCCAAACACGGAGTTCACTCTCACCCCAGGACTTTGCACTTCCACCAGGTACTCACAAACTGCAGGTCTTTGGGGGCTCAGCAAGTCACCTCAGCTCTGTATTTTCCTAACCATTCTGCTATGCTGCCTCTTCAGTTTTGTCTTGCTGTGAAAACTCAGGCTTACCTCGGCATGGTGGCACACACCTGTAACCCCAGCACTCAGGAGACTGAAGACCAGACAGAGCTAGTGTTTTTTGTTTTTTTAAAGACAGGGACTCAAGCCAGGGAGATGGCTCAGTAGAATAAGCGCTTGCCTGGCAAGTGCAAGGGCTTGAGTTCAATCCCAGGTTCCACACAACTCCCCCCCCACCA
>NW_004524920.1:297319-326683 GCF_000260255.1 Octodon degus
TGCCAGCCCCACCCCAGGTCACCCTGAGACAGGGAACAAGACTGGGTATGGTTGTTCACGCCTGTAATCCCAGCACTTGGGAGGGTAAACAGGAGAATCACTATAAATCCGATCTAGTAGAGGCCCTGAAAAGCCTGTAAACTCTTCCCTAAAAAAACCTGTCACTTGCCAAGGTCAGCATGAAGGTGGTGTGAACTCTTACCTCACCTGCAAACTTGCTTCCAATGGACTCACGTGGCACATGGCCGAGGACTGCTTTCCACAGCACCCTCCTGCTAAGAACCTTGTCTTTCTGGACTGCCAGTTCAGAACTATTTTTCATGGGCAGAGGCTAGACACGTTCAGGGTTGGTGTCAAGGAGTGTCAATGGCAAAAAGCCAGCCCAAGCCATGGCTACAAAGCCAGCACCCATGACTGCAAAGGCAGCTTTCCTCAAATGCACCTTTTGATGGTTGTGTCAACTTGAACAAAAACACCCAACTGGCCGGATCAGCCTAGTACTAGTTGTGAACAAATGGACTTACTGAAGACAGAAGAGGCACCCCTAGGTGTGAGTGGCACCAACCAATAGGCTTACAACTTGAATGGAACGCAAAGGAGGAGGTCTCCTTCAGTTTCTTCGGAGGAGCTCATCTTCAGCACCTTGGGCCTCTGTGTCTGGGCTTCCAGTTCTTAAAATCTATTACTCTAGTGAGGCCCAATACTTTCAGAGCTGGGTGCTTCATCACCCATGACTGTTTCCAGGCCAACCATTTCAGTTTTGTTCTCCTTAGAACACAGGAGATTTGAGATCACCTTGTCTATTTTATTCACCATTACACACCCTACCTCTGGAACAGTATTTGGCACCCAATAGGTACTTGAGCAATATATGCTGAAATTTATTAAGTGCTGTCCAAGAACCTGATAGCATGTGTGTGTGCGCGCGACGTTTGTCTTGTGTCTCAGGGGGACAATGAATACAAATGTTATGGTACTAACAGAGACATTCCTCTTCTTTTTCTTCTTCTTTGAAACAAACTATCACTTTGTAGTGCAGGTTGCCCTAGAACTCAAGCCCATCATCCTGCAAGAAAATGAAGCTCTGAGAAGAGACACCAAGTGCCCACAGGCAATGGAGTTGCCAGAGTGGACACCAGGACTGGCTGACCACAGTACCCACACATCTCAGCTGCTATGCCCCTCAGCTCCCAGTGTAGCAGGCAAGACATCTCCACTTGTCTACCTGCAATAACACTGCATTATTTAGTGACAATGGCAATCTCTTTCTTCCCTCTCCTTCACACCATACAGGGAGGAAGGCTGCACTAGGTGGTGTGTATCTTCGTCACTTCTAACATTAACATTTCCTCTTTAATGTAAAGTAAATGAGGGGCAGTCGAGATAGTTCAGCAGAATAAAGCACCTGCTTAGGCAAGCTTAGGCAGGAACTGCGGTTCGATTCCCAGCACATGCCACACCGGCTGCACCCCCAAGGCGGGCTAAACCAGCCAGAATCCAGGAGTAGTGGCACATGCCTATAATCCCAGCACTAGGGAGGCTGCAAGCAGGAATATCACCATGAGTCCGAGCTGCTTTAATAAGACCATGAGTCTGAGCTGCAACAACTAAACACATTTTTAAAAAAGAAAAAAAAAAGTAAAACAGAAATACAAGTGGGCTTCAAACCTTTGTAGGGGGCCGGAGAGATGGCTCAGTAGAATAAGCACTTCCCTGGCAAGCACAAGGGCCTGAGTTCGGCCGGGAGATGGCTCCGTAGAATAAGTGCTTGCCTGACAAGTGCAAGGGCCCGAGTTCAATTCCCGGTTCCGCCAAAAAAAAAAAAAAAAAAAAAAACCTTGGTAGGAACTAACACCCAGACAGAATGTGATTTTCCCTGCCTGCCAAGCACAAGGTCCTGAGTTCGATCCCTGGTATCACCAAAAAAAGAGAATGTGATTTTCCCTTAAAGGGGCATCTTTATGCAGTACTCAATCTACTTAACAGCACCAGGTAGCCCTAGGTTTCTATTTCCTGCCCTGAATACCAGTTGAGGACAAAACATAAGATTGCCAAAGCAGTAAATATGGATGAGACTGAACAGTACTACTACAATTATGCATTTTCCCAAGGCTGTAAATCTCAAAGTATCAATAGGTCCAAAATCCCAGGATGTGCTGATATAGAGGGAAGGGAACCATAAGATCAAAAAATGAAACACACAAATGATTGTGAAAAACCACACCTCAAAAAACACTTTAATTCCAGCCTAACAGCACCAGGTGCAATGTCTGGGGACAGACTCTGGGTACAATGCTGTGTGGCGACCACGCATTCACACACGGCTCCAAGAAGGCCCCCAAAGGGGGACTTACCTTTGGGGATTGAGCCAAAGAGGGGAGGGGCGGCCCCAGAACAGGGGCAGGGGCAGGCCTGGGGAAAAGGTGCTACTTCTTGGCAAAGGAGATCTTCATAGCATTGTTCTGGGTGATCTTAAAGCCCTGCAGGGCATCTCGAGCGGCCCCGGCCTGCACTTCGTTGTCAAACTCCACGAAGGCGATATCATGCCGCCCGGGCACCAGGCGGACCTCCTTGAAGCCAGGGAACCTGAAGAAGGAACCACAGACCTCAGGGACCCCATGCAGCAGGCATTCCTATATTTTGGCACCCAACAGGGATGACGCTCAACTCAATACACATGTAGGCCCTCATGAGAGATTACCCCACCCAAAATACAAAACTGAAACTCTAATGGAAAAATCAGACACCTCACACAGCCAAAATCTAGATCATGACAAAAACCCTATCCTTCCATCACAGCTCACCTCTGAATCCAGGAGCAAGAGCCATGTTCATTTTTATTATTGCTGCTACTGCCTAAGGCTTTTGAAACAGTCCCACTGCGTAGCCCCAACTGAGTTTGCACTCGTGATCCTCCCGCCTCGACCACCAGAGTGCTCAGATGACAGTGTGTCACCATACCTGTCTCACTGCACCCACTTTCATGACATGCTGCTTAATTTGCTTCTTCTCATTCCTTACTGCCTTTCCATCAAGTTACCCTCAAGTTTACTGGACACCATTTCCCACTATTATTTTAATAAAATATGCATTGTTTTGTGGGCATGTTACACAACAAACTTTTTCTAGTTTATTCAAAATTTTTGCACAAGGGCCTGAGTTCAATCCCCAGTTCCACACCAAAAAAAAAAAAAAAAAATCTCTCAAATCAGGCATGGTGGCACATGCCTATAATCACAGCACTAAGGAGGTTAAAGCAAGAGGATCACTTCAAGGCCCGCCTGCACTACTTGCTTTTTTCTTTTTTCAAAAAAAGGAAAAAAAAAAAAAAAAACAACCCTCTCAGTGATCTAAAGAACCATGCAGCAGCACATGGTGCCACACGCCCGTGATCCCAGCGCTAGGGGAGTTCAGGCAGGAAATTCACTTCTACTTCAGGGACAGTCTAGTCTGGTCAGTTCAATGTCAGCATGGACTATACAGACCAACTCTGTCTCAGGACAAAAAAAAAAAAAACCTCCTGTAGGATATATGATCAGAAGTACGATGACTAGGTGAACTCGCCCAGACCCATACCTTCCACTTTCCTCTCTCTATACATGGCTGCACCTATGTCCCATGAGCAGAGCACAAGAGTTTCTGTAGCATCACCTCCCACACGTAACACCGAACATGCTGATTTTTGCCCGTCTAGTCAGTGTTCAGTATCATTTTTACATACACCAAGTTCTGCATTTTCCCCCTTTTTTGTTTCTTTTTTTGAGACTGGACCTCATGATCTGATCCTAGCTCATGTTGCTCCATTGGAGACAGGAAAAGAGGCTCAGAGCCTGTACCCACCAGCCCCCCCAACAAAGGCCACAGGCCAGTATGTCCAAACCACATACCCCACAGGCAGGGGCGCAGCCACAACTTCCTCCCTCTCCTTCCTTTCACACCTTCAGTCATTGTCCTCCTGGAGCCTGAGCTAGCTCCAGGCTTACCCCCACAGAATTCCCATGGGGACATGTTCTGGACGCCACTCTCCAATACTATCCAAGCCACAGCCCCTACTTACTGGTTGAAAAGCATAGACAGCATGAGCTCGTTGGTCTCTTCTGGCAGGTTGGTCAGGAACAGGATGTGATTTGGTGGATTCTCCGAGAGCTGCCAGGAAAGGAGGGCAGCCCGTGAGCACGCAAGCACACGCCTAGTGGATCTAGGAGATCCTAGAGCTGCCCCCTGCTCAACTTCCCTCCCTTGGCTCAGACTTCTAGCACTTCCACCAGCTGCACATGGAATGCCCTCATAGACTGCAGGCCACAGAGCTAGACATCTTTCATTCTGGCTACTGCAAAGAATGCAAAGCAGAGCCTGCTACACAAGAATGTGCTCACTAAAGAATAAATCTACACCCTGGCCATGGCTCGCACCTCCCCTCAACCTCTCTGCCCAGACCCAACTCAACCACTATGTGCTCACCTCTCAGGACACTCTGTTCCAGTACCACCTTCTCAAAGGACTGCCCAGAAGCCCAACCTAGAAGAGCCCCTCATCCACCCGCTTTTTTGGTTGGGGGTGCATCTTTTTCAGACAGTCTTCCTATGTAGTTAAGGGTGGCCTTGAGCTCACTTTGTAGCCCAGGCTGACCTAGAACACAGCCAATCTTCCTACCTCAGTTTCCCAAGTACTGGGATTACAGGTGTGTACCACCACACCTGGCTCACACATCATCCTTTTCTAATCTCATTTACAGAAGTCCCTGAGGGGACTAGATACTTACAGGCTGGGCAGGTGGCATCTGCCCTGGCATAAGCTGCTGTGGGGGCATGGCCCCAGGAGGAATCTGGCCGGGTGCAAGGCCTGGAGGTGGGATCATGCCAGGAGGTGGCATGTAGGGTGGCTGGCCCGGCATGTGATGCATGATGCGGGGAGCCTGAGTCATGGGTGGCATGCCCTGTGGAGAGAGAGGACAAGACTGACACATGGCAGGCAGGAAGAAGTGAGACTCTGGTCTCAAGAGGCAGAGGAACAAAGCCCACGAAAGAAAACCCAAGAGATGAGAGGCAGATGATTAAAGAGCTAGACTTGAAGAGGCAAGAAAAAACATGCAAGAGTGCCAGGTGGAGCAAAACAGACCTAGGTTCAAGGGGCACACACCCATAAGCCCAGCAATCAGAGGCTAAGGAAGGAAGGGTGTAAGTTCAAACCTCACCTGGGCAACTTAACAAGACCTCTCAAAAAATAGAAAGCCCTGAGTTCAAGTCCCAGTATCATCCTCCCAGAAAAGAAAGTAAAAATTAAAAACAGTTAAGATATAAAAATTATAGTGTGTTCCAACTTTTAGATATGAGCAAACAAAAAACAACATCAAAGCTACTAAGGCACATATTCTTTTGCTTCTAAAAAAGCAAAGGCAAGTCAGGTTGAATAATGCATGTTTGTAATCCAAACTAGGGACATATGGAATTCAAGGCCAGGCTGAACTGTATAATAAAATCCTGTCTAAAACAAACAAACAAACAAAAAAAATAAATAAAAGAAAAAATAAAAGAAAAAAAAAACGGGGCTGGGGAGATGGCTCAGTGGAATGAGCGCTTCCTTGGCAAGTGCAAGGGCCTGAGTTCAATCCCCAGTTCCGCAAAATAAATAAATAAATAAATAAATAAATAATAAAACAACAACAACAAAACCCACACAAAAACAATTTAATCCATCACACAAAAGCCAAAAGAAGAGATCCAGAACCTAGGAACAAAGACAGTGAGGGACTACTGAGGTAGTTCAGTGGTGGAGTACTCGCCTAGCACATGCAAGGTTTGATGCTCAGCATGACAGGCTTCAGGATGAGGATAGGGGGCTGGAAGGCAAAGACGGTAAGAGACAGTAAGGGCAGGTACAGAAAGAAATGGCTGTCAATAAGAAAAAGTGGAAAAAGAGTCTGATGTCACACAGCACAGCCACAGCCAGAATCCTAATCATAATATTAAATAAATGTGGAAGAGGGTAGACACAGGAAGAGTGCCAACAGGAAAGCCCAACAGAAACACAGATCCCACTGGCAGCTCCAACCACAGGGTGCAGGGTGTAAGCCATTAGCCCTTAAGAGCCAGAGACATGGAAATGAAGAGTTGGAAGGGGTGGGTCCAAGTCAGCTATCTCTTGTACTCAGCACTGTTTTATTCTAGAACCTTTAGTGTCACATTCAGATCAATCAATCAGCTTGTTACTTTTCTGTTCAGTATGTGGTAGAACTAAGTTTTACCCTTACAGATTCATTTGCTCATCATCAACTCAGAAAAATCAATCCTAGTACTGTTGTACCGTGATCACAATAATAAACCAACATCCACAGCTTCCTATAGACCCTCTGTCCTGCCCCGCTGGCCCACTTTCTACCCTCCAGGCACCAGCATGTCACTGACTGCTGGAACCTTACCATTTTACCCACTGCTGAAGCCTCCAACTGTTCTGGCATTATGTACTGTGCAGATGTGTCACAGTTGTGCACTTTTTGTTGGGATCTATTCCTCAGTGCTTGTTTTCAATGTTTTTACTTGCTTAATTCTAACATATAGAAACACAACTCATTTTTCATATTGACTATTACTAACCCTTCCAAATTAAAATCACTTATTAATCCTAATGATTTGCTTCTCTTTAGATTTCCTACACATTGACTTAAAAAAGACAGGAAAATCTAGGTTGAGGAAAGAAGCCAGGCCAGACATGAAGAAAACACAGATTTCCAGAAATATTAAGCAGGAAGGGAACAGGCATTTCAAGTAGAAATACCACCATGCAGCCATGCAGGCCTGCACCCCCGAAAGAGTCATCTGTAAGAAAAGGGACGGGACAGGTCTGATTCATGAGTATTCCCCTTCTTCCCCCACAATTGACCCACTGAAAGAGGCCTGGTAGTGAAAGGAAGTTTCTAGGCCATGGCTTACCGGGACAGGGCCCTGGACAGCTCCCACCACAGGGGCTGCAGCCCCACCCTGCACAGCCTTCTTGGCAGATGACGTCTCCTGGCTCTTGGGCTTCCTCTTCTCCCGTTTGCGGTCTCGCTCCACAAAAGTACCCTTCATCTTGGCAATGATATCCGAGTCGGTCTTGGCATACTGAATGCGCTATCAAAAGAGCACAAGGATTAGGGAATCAAATTCAGAGCCAAATTGTGTGAGCCCAAAAATCAGACCTTACCAGGAAAAATGCTGGCCTAGCACCCACAAAGCCCTGGGTTCAGTTCCAATACTACCCCCTCAAAAAAAATCACTTGGATTTATTTTCTTCATCTGTAAAATGAGGATATGAAATTTCACACTTCAAAATATTACTGTGAAGGGGCCGGGGAGATGGCTCAGTGGAATAAGCACTTCTCTGGCAAACGCAAGGGCCTGAGTTCAATCCCCAGTTCCGGGAAAAAAAAAAAAAAAATTACTGTGAGAATTAGACGAATTTAAAGTTTTCAGAATAGCACCCTGCCTGACACACAGGGGCCAGCACTATGCAAAGGAGTTCACTCGGCCCTCTATGGAGGGCCCACTGCTGCCAGGCACCATTCTAGGCCGTGGGAGTGCAGCAGCAAGCAGAACAGACAAAAGCCCTGCCAAACGGCACTTACTCTGTGTGGGAGGTATGGTAAAGAGCACATTGAAAAGGGGGTGTGAAGTGTTGAGAAATGAATCTTTCCGATGAGGTGGCCAGGAAAGGGCTCTGCGTGGCAACATTCGTGCAGAAGCAGAGGGGAAGAGTGGAGGAGCACCGAGGACGCCTGGGGTAAAGAGTCTTGCAGCAAAGGGAGCAGCCATGCAAGGAGCTCAGGGTCACTTCGTGTGCTGGGAAACAGCAAGGAGGCGGGACAACAGGGAGCGAGGAGCCAAGACAAAAACAGGGGACCATGGCATGGTGAGGACTCTTTCCTAAGAAGCAGGACAGTGATGATGGGCTTTTGCTCATGTCTCAAAAGGAACCCTGAGGAGAGGAGCAGGGGGTGTGGAAAAAAGAGCAGGTGACCAAGCAGGAACAAGCAGGCCACTGCCACAGTCCTTACGGAGCAAGGTGCTAGCTAGGACCAGGGCAGCAGCGGGCAGGAATGCAAGCAGGCAGTTAGGACATCTTCTGAAGGTAGGGCCGACCGGACTGATAAAATTTGCACATACTCAAGTTTATGATGTGCTCCAACAGTTATCAGGCATGGGGCTTGTGGGGATACAAGTTTTTGTTTTTGTTTTTTGAAACAGGGTGTCACCATATACTTCAGACTGGCCTTAAACTCAATGCAATCCTACCTCAGCTTCCTTTTTTTTTTTTTTTTTTGCGGATCGGGGATTGAACTCAGGCCTTCACGCTCGCCAGGGAAGCGCTTATTCCACTGAGCCATCTCCCCAGCCCCCTACCTCAGTTTCTTGAGTGCTAGGATTATAGGGATGTACCCCCATGCCAGCTAAGATTTATGGTTTTTAAACATCTAAAGGCAGTACCTAGGGGCCAGGGAGATAGTTCAGTAGAATAAGCACTTACCAGTCCTGAGTTCAATCCCAGTACCCCCCAAAATAAACATATAAATAAAAATTAAAAAATTTCCTAAAATCTTGTTTTGAGATTTTGGACCATTGTTTTTATTTTTTTTCTTTAAAATAAAAATAACTGAAGTCAAAAATTAAAACACACACACACACACAAAAATAAATAAATAAATAAATAAAAATAAAGGCAACATCTAGATGCTTGAAAATCATTGTCTGTAAGATGTGGTGATGGCACACTGCTATACCCAGAGGAGGAGGGAGGTGACAGCTAACTGGTCACTCCTGGAGTCCCTGCGTCCCCGGGGATTCACCTCCACATGGGTAACCCATCTGGACTTGTCATCATTTATACAGGGAGCTGATACAGTAACATATTCCAACCAGGTGAAACTAAAAACTGATCAAGGCAGACAGGGAAAAGGCCCAAGGGTGCCTGCCAGCAGTCTACAAGGAATTACACTTCGGCGCAAAGCCATTCACCCCCTCGGCCTTCCCACAGAGTACAGTCCCCTCCTTGACATCCACCTGGCTCGAGGGATCATTTGTGGCACACCCTCTCCTCCCACCCTCTAAACCAGTCTACCCAAAAACCAGGGGCGTGTCCTTAATTAAGTCCTTCTTCCCCCAGCTCCCAGCACTCTCAGAATGAAGTCTACCTTCAGGACAAGCCTAGTTCCTTAACCCAGACCATGCTCAAGGTCAAGCTCTCCCCTGCACTCCCACCCTCAGCTGAGTTTTCAAGTCCCTTTTCGTAAAGAAAGCCCTGCATAAACCCACATACAAGGTGAGCTGTCTCCCCTAAACTCTCCCAGCTCTCTGTGCTTCCCTCATCCTAGTCCCGACTCCCAGGTAGGCCTGTGCCTCCGTGCTATGGTTTGTGTATAGGTGTCCCCCAAAAGCCTCACACAGTCATGGGGTGGCTTGGCTTCTGGAATTTGTGATTCTTTTTTTTTTTTTTTGGGGGAACCAGGGATTGAACTCAGGCCCTTGAGCTTGCCAGGCAAGCACTTATTCTACTGAGCCATCTCCCCAGCCCCTGTGATTGATTCTTGATCCAATGCTGGGACAGCAGGTGTGAGTGCTATACCCAGCCCAAGAGTGGGTAACTTGCATTACAATGTAAGTAAGAAGGGGAGAGAGGCTATCTAGCTGCCTAAGCTGCTTCCCCTCCCTGTTCCTGTGCTCTTTACTGCTGCATTGAAAGGTTGCTCTCTGCCATCTGCTTCTCTGCCTTGGAGCCAACTATATAGACTGAAACCTCCAGTAACTATGAGCTAAACAAACCTCAGGGAAAGGGCTTGAGTTCAATCCCTGGTTCAGGAAAAAAAAAAAAAAAAAAAAACACCCACGAACTTTTCCTTCCTTCATCTTGGGTGTTGGGTATTTATCCCAGCAACCAAAGAGTAACCAACACACTCCCCATCCTGGTCCTGATCTCTCTGCCAATCCTTCCCTCATAGAATTATGGGGCCAGAAAGGACAAGGCTGGGGGTTCTTTAGTCAATGTTTCCCACATCCCTGGTTCAAAGAAAAATAAGTACCAAGGAACAGCAAGATAGAAGTACCTCCCTGAGGGTACTAGACTACAGCTGAGAGGAGGTTCAGGCCCATCCAGTCTCCTGAATGAAGCACATGCACACACATCGGTGCAGGCACTCACAATGCTCACCATTGGCTTGTCGTAGAAAGGGAAACCTTGCATGGAGCGCAGGGCATTGGTGGCACTGCTAACTTCCTTGAAGATGACAAAAGCCTGCCCTCTCATCTTCAGGCTCCGAGACACCAGAATATCCAGGATCTGGCCAAACTGGGAGAAGATGGCATACAGGGACTTCTTCAGCTCTGTAGTTGGGAGAAGGAAAAAACCAATAGTTTCCAGAAGCTTTGGTACCATGTTAGGAACTTACACTCCTGTTTTCAGAAGAAGTAAACCCCAGGTAGGAGGCCACCAGCCAAGTGACAGTACCCAGAATGACACAGGTCAATAATCTCTCAAGATCCCACAATGGGGGCTGAAGAGATGGCTCAGTGGTCTAAAAGCACCTACTTGGAACAAGCTTGGCAAAGCACAGGGACCGCGGTTCGATCCCCAGCACCACATGCCAGCCAGCCCCGCCCCCTGGTGGGCTGAGCTGGCCACACACACACACACACACTAAATAAATGTAAAAATAAAATAAATGATTTAAAAAAAAAAAAGATCCCACAATGGGGGCTGGTGAGATGGCTCAGTGGTCTAAAGTACCTACTTAGAACAAGCTTAGCAAAGCACAGGGACCGCGGTTCAATCCCCCAGCACCACATGCCAGTCAGCCCTGCCCCCTGGTGGGCTGAGCTGGCCACACACACACACACACACACACACACACACAAAAAAAAAAAAAATTTTAAAAAAAAAAAAAAAAAAAAAGAAGTCCTTAAAAAAGAAAAAAAAGGGCTGGGGAGATGGCTCAGTGGAATAAGCACTTCTCTGGCAAGTGCAAGGGCCTGAGTTCAATCCCCAGTTCGGCAAAAAAAAAAAAAAAAAAAAAAAAAAAAGATCCCACAAAGCGAACAGGCAGGAACTACTCAAACAGTAAACAGTAGTATTTTTCTACAAAACATACAGTCACTATAGAATGATTTTTTCTAATGGTGTTTGTAAGTAGGATCACAAGTCTGCATCTTGTACAGCAATTAACCACTAAGAAGAATATATGCAGTGTATTATTTGTTGAAACTGTACTTTCGATTTGATTTGAAACTGTCTCATTGCTATATGTTTATCAATAAAACTTTGAAAAGAAAAAAAAAAACATACAGTCACTGTACCTGCCCACAGAGCTTTTACAAGGAACATGAGTACCTACACACAAAGGGCTCAGAACACCATGTGGCACACAGTAAGTCCTTAAGCAGTTGCATTGTTTTCTGAGGCGGGGACATCTCACCAGGTGGCCCAGGCTGGCCACCAACTTGTGATCCTCCTGCCTCAGTCTCTAGAGGACCTGGGATTACTGAGGTACACAGCTCACACTTTTTTTCACTGTCACCAACATACTGACAAAGGCTTGATTAATATGGTACTGGAAAACTTCCTTAACCTTGTCTCTGCCTACACTCAACCTCCATCCCAAGCCACAATGGCATTGTGCTCCCTTCTCAAGCTGGACGCATGACCTACGCTTCTAGGGCTTTGCCCTAGCTGTTTTTCTGGCCTGGTATATCCTTCTCCTGATGTTAACCTGGCTTCCTCCTCCTAGTGACTCAGGTCTCAGCAGATACGCTGCCACTCCAAGGGATTCCTCTGACCATCACATCCACCCTTCCTCCCATGTCCTCACCCTACTGCCTTTTCATTGTTACACTTTCCACCTCCTGACATATGCTTATGTATCACTCTCCTCAGGAGCTACATAAGCCCAGCTGATTTGTTCACCGTAGTCTGCTCATGCCTAGTGCAGACTCTGGCGCACACACACCCCACAAACACTGAGTAAATACATGTTTGTGGAAAGGACTCCTAAGTCCTCAGAACCCAAAGGCGGCATCACTTGCTGTGCCATTTTTCCTAAGAGAGAAACAGGCTCCCAGAGAATGTGTCCCTGTTCCTGAGGGTGCTGGGAAGCACATGACAACTAGGTCCACAATCCAAGTCTTTCTGAACCCCAAACCACTGGGCACCACCAGCAAACTGCCTCACTTGCTAGCTAGAGGAAATCATGCTCAATAAAAGATTGTTCTAACCATCAACAACTTATACAAAGGCAACAGTTATACAAAGCTGGCTGAGGTTGGCTGTGGCTGCACATGCCTCTGTGCACTTGAGAGGCTAAGGCCAGAAAATCCTTACAAATTTGAGGTCAGCCTGCATTACACTGCAAGACCCTGTCTCAAAAATCAAAAGCAGGGGCTGGTGAGATGGCTCAGTGGTCTACAGCACCTACTTAGAACAAGCTTAGCAAAGCACAGGGACCGCGGTTCAATCCCCCAGCACCACATGCCAGCCAGCCCCGCCCCCTGGTGGGCTGAGCTGGCCACACACACATATACACACACATAAATAAATAAAATTTAAAAAAAATCAAAAGCAAAGAGGTTGGAGAGATAGCTCAGTGGCCTAAAGCACCTGATTATACAAGCTTAGGCAGCCACTGGGGATGGTGGTTCAATCCCTGACACACGTGCCAGCACAGCCCTCAGGGCGGGCTGAGCCAGCCAAAAAATGAAATGTGTAAAAATGAAAAACAAAAGGTGGCTGAGATGCAGCTGCTTCTTGACAGTTCTCCAAAAAGGAAAGAAAACATGTATGCTGACCGGGGAGATTAGAGTCAAAGATGTTTTAAATCAGTTAGCTAATAATCCTGGTGTGAACACACCTAGTTTTTTCCTCCATGGTCCACTCCATCCAACCCACTCCAGATCTCAGTCATTCCCCTGGGTTTGGTAGCTCTCCCACTTTGCAGCCTCCCCTCTAGCCCATCCATGTTTACTCTCCGTAACTGGGAAGACATTCCACAAGGGACTCAGTCAAAACTAGGGAGCAGCATGATTTTCCACCCCCAAAACTAAGTCCCATGAAACCCCAAGAGCCACCAGTGTTCTGCTGCACCTTTTACAGGCCTTGGCCCAGAGTTCCCAGAACACCCCTGGAACCTAGCACACAGTGGCCCAAATAACTTCTTCCTGGGTGCAAATGTTCATGTCTGTGATCCCAGCTACCTAGAGAGCCAAGGCAAGTGGGGAAGGGAGGGGGTCACAAGTTTGAGATGAGCACGAGCAACTTAGCAACAGCCTGTTGCAAAAAATGAAAAGGGCTAGAGAGGTAGTTAGTGGGAAAGGGCTTGCCAAGAATGAGCAAGGCCCTGAGTTCAATCCTCAGCACCTCAAAAAATAAAAACATTGCAGGTATGGTGGTACATGGAAATCCCAGCACTCAGAAGTGGTGGAATCACAAGTTCAAGGTCAGCTTGGACTACAAACTGAGACCCTGTGTCTGAAGAAAAAGTAGTGGAGGGAAGGTAAAAGCAGCGGAGGGGGATTCCTCTTCTACCTCATAATTACGGAATTAATGCTGCTAAGCAGAAAGCTTTTCAAAAATGTGTATTTCAACATGTCTTCCTAGACTCCCGGCAGCGGTGTGACCCCTATGCCTGCAGACCCCATCATGTCCCTGACCACTGTGGGGTGGCTCTCTGGCAGTGCAGGACCAGGGCTCTCTATCTCCAATGTTGTGTCCAGGGCACTGCTGAGTACTGGCTAGACACCACACTCTTTAAACCACATGCAGAATTTACATTCCTGGTTTTGTTTTCTTCAACAGCAACTTAACTTGAAACCTCAAACTTAATCCCAATAAGCTCCTGACAGTTTCCTGAGATGGTAAGGTAACAAGAGCTAACATTCACTCAACCCTCACTAATTGCTGGGTGCCATAAAAGTACCACGTGGAGATGTAGCTACTTTGATGCCCTGCACACCTATAATTCTAGCACTCAGGAAACTGAGGCAGGAGGATCCCTTGAATGCAAGGTGCGGGCATGAACTACATAGCAGGACTCTATCTCCAAAGGCAGAGGGACATTTAGGACTCTGCTTAGTTTTCAGATACAGAAAATATGCTTCAGTAGAGGTGATAAATTGGGGGCCCGCCCCTTAGCTCAGTTCTTTAAGTGGCTGCTTCAACAAAGCAATCGGGTTCAGGTTGCTATAGTTTGATCCCCACAACTCAAGCCAGCCAAGGGGGCCTGGCCCTAGCTCAGGCCTTTAAGTGGCAGCTTCCACAAAGCTGTCAGCCTCAGGTTGCTGGAGTTCGAACCTCACAACTCTCCCGCTGGCCAAAAGTGCCCTGAAGGCGTTCGAGGATCAAGCCAGCCAAACCTGCCCTGAAGGCATTTGTTTTTTTTTTTAATTTTATTTATTTATTGTGTGTGTGTGTGTGTGTGTGTGTGTGTGGCCAGCTCAGCCCACCAGGGGGCGGGGCGGGCTGGCATGTGGTGCTGGGGAATTGAACCGCGGTCTCTGTGCTTTGTGCTTTGCTAAGCTTGTTCTAAGTAGGTGCTCTAGACCACTGAGCCATCTCACCAGCCCCCCTGAAGGCATTTGGAGGAAAAAAAAAATCCTTATTCCATTTAAATAATAAATAAATAAATAAATAAAAATAAAGATGATAAATTAAGCAAGAAAATGGTGGAAGTACTTCTGATTTCAAAAACTGAGTTTTGGTTGTGTATAGTTACATCCACCCACAGGCAGGAACTGAGTGCATTTTTGCAGTATTAGGGGCTGAACCAGAGCCTCACACTGAGTTATATTTTTTGGGGAGGGGGGGTGGGTATTTTTTTTTTTTAAAGACAGTGTCTTGCTATGTAGCAAGCTGGTCTGAACTCACTACTCACTATGTAGCCCTGGCTGACCCTGATGTTGCAACAGTACTTCTGCCTGAGCCTCCAGACATGTCTTATTTCTGACACAATCTTGCTAATAAATTGCCCAAGCTGGCCTGGAACTTGGGATGCTCCTACCACAGCATTCCAGGTAGCTGAGATTATGGTGTGGTCTGAGGAACTGAATTTTTAAACTCCATACAAGAATTCCACCCTTGTGATCTCAACTACTTTCCTTGCTGTGTGACCCTGAGCAAGTTACAACACTTGGGCCTCAAATTTCCTAACTGTGAAAGCAGGAATAACAATAGCACCCTGCTGCAGGTTTGTGAGAAATATAATCAAAATTTATTGTCAGGAAGACAGCTCAGACGCTGAAGTGCCTGACTGGCAAGTGCAAGGTCCCAAGTTCGATCCCCAGTACCAAATGTCGACCACCATTACTAGTGTACACTTCCATTATGGACTGACCATTGAGTACACCACAAGGACCAAATCAGCCTTAAGTTTCTGACCTAAAAGAGTTCACAGGCCAGGGGAGGAACAGCATGAAGAGCGCAGAATGACTGAGTTGTATGGGGAAGAGTTAGGGTCTCTGTGAGCTAAAACCCTTATTACTGTATTAACATTAACCAGATTAAAGAACAAAGTGTAAAATGAACTATGGGAGTGCTGAATACACTGTAAGTACAACAACGAAAAAATTAACTCTAGTAGTTTAGCTGGACAGGAATGAGAAAAAAGAGAACATGCTGAAGTTGAAAAGAGGCTACTTCACGAGATGAAATAAAGAGTCCAGAATACACCAAGAACTCACCATCTTTCTTGATCTTCTCATTGAGGTTGTTGATATAAATAGTGTGATTGGGGCGGGTCTCAGGAACTGCCATGGTAGGGCTTAAAGAAAGAAAAATACGACTTTAGCCCTGAATTTCTCCAAATCTCCTGTTCCAACCCTGGATCAGCTAAAGTCAAAGACCTTCACTCTAATAGAATGTCTGGTAACACCGGAGTTAAGGGCAGGAGGCGCAGCCTGGGCAACAAAGAGTGCGCAGGATGAGAGCGATTTCGCCTCTCCCACCCGCGTGGAGAACCGTCTTCAGCTTACTACCAGTCCCAGGATGCCCCACGTGGCCCAGTTGGCGGAGCGCCCCCTACGGCGATTCTCATTGGCCCACGTGCCCAAAGGGGGGGGAGAAAAACCCGGATGTATGAGCCAGTTATGAAAGCCGAACAATTTTAGGACACCCCAACCTCGCACAACAATAAAATCTCTTCATACATCGCCCGACTCCATGTATGATGGATGCCCTGACCACCTTTCTGACACCTACAGCCACCAGGACTGAGGTAACTTACCAACAGGGCCGCAGGTCCCACGAGCACCGACAACCAAGTAATTCAGATCAGACCGCAGCGACGCTGCCTTTCCAGGCCCACCTTTATCTTCCCGCAAGCCAATCCCCGCGCGGAAGTTCGGTAGATCGACCAATCAGAGTAAGTTTAGTCCGGTACTGAAGGCTTACCAATCAAAACGATGCTTGGATTCCCGCCTCAGCTGTAAAACCCGCCCTACTGTAACGTCAGTGGGTCTACAGCCCAATCAACGAAGGTCACGAGCTTTCCAATCAATCCTGCTGCAACTAGCGCCCTTGTCTCTTCCGCAGGCGGCTGTTAGAAAGGCCCACCTCTTCCCCCGGAGCCGCGCATCGTCTGTGACGTCATCAGTAAAGGGGTGGGCACGCGCTGCTCGTTCTGCCACGTGATGTGGGACCAGCTGTGTGCGGGAGCCGCCATTTTGCACCGAAGGGCAGTGCGTTCTACTTCCTGAACTGCGTTTCCTGTCTCCGCAGTATCGCGGATCCTCTAGGCCTCAGATCGCGGAGCCTTCTCCTACCCACAGACTTTTCCTGTCGCTGATTGTAGGATTTTATCCACAACTGGGCTATTTTCTTTACCTGATGTCCTTTTTGACCTCTTGACCTCTGGCTCAAAGGTCAGCTCCCGAGTTCATTACTTGGGCAGGGGTTATAAAGGGGGATGGAAGGTATAAATTTTTCCATTTTTAGCTCTAGGGCCTCTGAGTCTCACTGAAGATCTGAGTCTTCATATCCCAAATATGAAGTTTACATATGGAGTTTACAAATTCAGGCTCAGTGAACGAGACTAGCCCAACAAAATTTCCCTTTCTAAGCCTCCAGCCGCAAGTTAAACCCCGGAGACCCCTCCCCTTACCACAAATCTGATTCTGGATTTAATCGCACTGTTGACTCTCAGATTTCTTCTGAATTGAATTGACCCCAGTTCCTGGTACTGGTTTGAATATTCAACTCTTAATTTTTTTTTTTTTTTTTTTTGGCTTGGTAACAGGTACACCTCAGTCCTAAAATCTCTCCCAGAGACAAAACCTTTTGGAGAATCCTGCACTCTCCTAATCCCTCCGCCCCTTCTGAAGATCCCAAAATGACTTCCTACTCTTCCCCCCTAGAATCCTCAGTCCCTTCAAGACACCCTGTACCCCAGGCCCTCATTCCACCTTCTCCCCTACTCCTAAGTCACTTGCATGTACCTTTTCCACTAACTCCCTGCAGTCTTCAAACCCCTGTCCCCCCACCACCCCCACTTCCTCCACCCCCTGCCATGAGGGCTATCCCCCCTCATGTCTACGGATTAGAGAAGAGCCAGCTCCTGAAGGAGGCCTTGGAGAAGGCAGGCCCAAACCCCAAGGGCCAAGAAGATGTGAGGAGACTCCTGAAGTTGCACAAGGACCGGTAGGGTCTCCAAAAATACCTGTCCCCATGTCACTTCAGCTGTTTCATTTCAGGTTTCCCATTTTCTGAGGTCAAACAGGCAGTGACATCAGTCCCCTACCGTAGTGATGCACCTCCAGCAGTGGAAAATGCTGCGCTCAGCAGTGCCTGGTGCAGGGGTAAAGCAGACTCTCAGCCTTCCAGACAGTGACAGTCAGGAGTTGTCAGGTTATGATCAGAGGTAAAAGGGGGCATCTGACTCAGGACAGCTACGTGGAGAGGGTGAGCTGACAGAGTGGACAGAGTTTGGAAAGTAGACTGCTTGGGCAAAAGGCCCAGAAAAAATGAGGACATGTTCCTTTTTAAAGAACTGCAAATATTTAGTTAACAGAACAAGGGAAGTAGCTAAAAGGTGGGCAGGACCAGCTCATACAGGAGATGGTGGGGCATGTGAAGAGAACTGAACCATCCTGGGGGCAGTGGGAAGCCATGGAAAGGTTTTGTTCAGGAGGAGGCCAAAACCTATGGTAAAAAAAAAAAAAAAAAAACTATTGTAGTAAAGATAACGGAAGGCATGAGACTAGCTCAGGGGCCCAGGAAAGAAGCTAGAACAACAGGAACTTGGGATGCAGGGGAGGTAAAAGGAGGGAGTTATGTATGTGCTAGAACCATAAGGACTTAATTTAGAGAAGACAGTAAAGGGACTTGCCAAACTAAGAAGAAACTCCCAAGGCCCCAGCCATTTTTATAATTGGTCCTACGTGCCCCAACCATAGTAAGACAAATTTGTTCAAATAACAAGTACTGGGGTTGGGGCAGTGGCTCAGTAGAGTAAGCGTTTCCCTGGCAAGTGCAAGGGCCTGAGTTCAATCCCCAGTTCTGCCAAAACCCAAACACAACCAGTACCTATTACCATGTGAGTAGCCATGTCAAATAGTATTCTTTTGTTTTATTTTGGTGGGGTTTTTTGTCTTTTTGAGATAGGGTTTCACTATAAGTTCAGACTGGCATTGAACTCATTTTTTTTTTTTTTTTTGAACTCATTTTGTAGCCCACTCTGGCCTCGAACTCACAGTGATCCCCCTACCTCAGCCTCCAGAGCTCAGGGATCACAAGTGTGTGCCACCATACCCTGTTTAACAGATTTAAAGGAGGAAAAAAATCGTGAAATTTGGGCATAAGGTACTCCCTTGAGTAATTTCTTCACGTAAATCTGACTCATTACAAAGTTTGAACATTTGTTCTGGCCTTCAGTTCCTGAGAGAAACACAGGGTCAAGCAGGCACTATGATGACCCCCCCCCCCCGCCATGCCAGGTGAAAAAACTGAGGCTCGGGAGACAAGGAAGTTAGCAGCAGAGCCAGAAGCAGCCCTTTGACCTTAGGACAGTCAGGCCTGTGTTCCCTTCCCAGTCCCTGGACATCTGCTTGCAGGTAGCCCCCAGAGACTGTAGAGTTCCCTTGTAACCTGAGTATGGCTCTGCTTCAGGTTCCGAAGTGACTTGCAGTGGATCCTGTTCTGTGCTGACCTGCCATCGCTCATCCAAGAGGGCCCTCAGTATGTGTCCCCTGGCCACCCTTGCTCTGCCCTGCTGCCCTTCTGACACCTGGGCTCGGAGGCAGGGGAGGGGCACTTGGCGTAGCTTGGGTGCATGTGGGCTGGGGTGCTACCACAGAAGGTACTGGGTGGCCCTGGGGAGCAGGTGAGCAAACTCCTCTCTTTTCCACCCGGTGCCCAGCATGCCATGCCAGCCACCACTCTTACCCAAGGAAAGCTCCTCAAGAGCCATCTTCCTTCTCTGGTACAGACTCCCTGGAACCCCAGTGACCTTGGTCCCCACCCTCCAGCTCTGGACTCAGGGCCTTGTCCCTTGAAGCCAAGCAAGGTTTTCCCATCTGGCCTAGTGGCAGGGAAGGAACTTGGCCCCCTACTCCAACTTCTGGGGTGGAGGAACCAGTACAGGGCCAGGGCTGTCTCCCAGGTGTGGCTTGGTGGCCTTGTGGATGGCAGGTGCTCTTCTGGCTCCGCCCAGCGGTGTTCCCCTGGAGAGACTTGTGCAGGTCGCCATGGACAGAGGCTACACGGCACAGGGAGAAATGTTCTCTGGTGAGTTGGCCAAGGAGGGTCTCATGGTCCTTGGTACTTCCTGGGAGGGAACAGGAGAGACAGGTGGGGCGCTGCAGGCCTGGGTGGGGGGGAGTCTCATTCTCATTTCCAAACTTGCCCTGCCACTCAATGCCTACTAAGCCAGGTGGTCACCTGGTAGAGCGTGGAACCGGGCTCTCTGGGCTCTAGACTCACCTCTGTCACCTCTCACATGGCCATGGGCAAGTAGCTGACCCCCTCGGTCCTTCAGTTTCTGCCTTATATCACAGTGGGGCCAGGCATGTGGGGGTTGGAAGCACAGGCCCTGCCAGCTCCAGCCACAAGTCCCTCTGTCTGTGTGTGCAATCTCGCCACAGTGGCCAACATGGGCAGGCTGGCCCAGGAGACGCTGGGCTGTCAGACTGAGCTGCTTCACAGTGGACTGGGTGGTCCCAACAGAGACCTGATCCTGCAGCACCTCATCGCCGGACACCCACTGCTTGTCCCGTATCCAAGGACCAGGGTAGGAGGCAGGCCAGAGGGCCGGGGAAGAGTGGGTCCCACTTCTGGTAGTTTCTTCCCTTAATGCCAGCACCAGCTATGACGAAGACTTCAATCACGAGCCGTGTAAGAGGAAGGGCCACAAGGCCCACTGGGCAGTCAGTGCAGGTAGGTGCGCGTCCTTTGGCCCTGTCCACCCTCCACCTGAGTCTCCCAGCCCCCAGCAACCCCTCCACAGTACAGACCAAGGCTGGGCTGCCTCTGTCCCCAGGCACTTAACCTGAGACCTGGGGGCCACAGGTGCCTCCGGGGTCTACCAGCTGGGGTTTCTGCAAGCAGGAGCTCATAGCACAGATGCAGCCCTGGTTCCAGTCACTTCCAGACCCCGTGACCAGATAGGTTTCACCTCTGGGCCTCTTATTTCCCATCTGGAAATCCAGGGTCACATTCGTACCATCTCATAAGGCAGTCTTTTTTGCTTTGAGTTTTTGAGACAAAGTCTCATTATGTGGTTCAAGCTGTCCTTGAATTATGTAGTCCAGGCTGGCCTTGAATTCACAGCAGCCCTCCTGCCTCAGCCTCCCAAGTGTTAGATTGCACACCTGGCTCATAAAGCAGTGTCATAAGCGAAGCTTATAACATTCCTAAAACATTAGTTGGGATGCTATGCAGCTCAGTAAATATCACCAGCATTGTCACTGTCATGCCACCTGCCTGAAAGAAAGTCAGAGATTTGTATCCATCAAGAGGCCACGATGGAGACTCAGCCTTTTCATGGCCATGTGGCCTCCAGGGCTCCTCCCTGAGCATCTCTCTCCTGGGCAGTCTACCATCTCGTGCCACCTCTCCAGCTCCCCTGTGCTGTGAAGTGCAGGACTTAAAATGCCAAGGCCCTTGGGTCCCCTTTCAGCCCAGCCATGTGCCCACTGGTCCCCACTAGCTGGTCTGTGAGGTGGAGATCAGGATACTGCCTGCTGTGGAAGGCTGAATTCAGGGAGCTCCGGCACCTGGTAGTGCTCGGGTAGCAGCCCACTCACATCGTCTTCTCACCCACAGGTGTCCTGCTGGGTGTGCAGGCAGTGCCACACCTTGGCTATGCCGAGGATCTGGAGCTGCCTGGTCTCTTCCACCCGGTGCCCAGCACGCCGTGCCAGCTACCACTCTTACCCAAGGAAAGCTCCTCAGGAGCCATCTTCCTTCTCTGCAAGCAGGGAAAGAGCTGGCACTACCAGCTGTGGGACTATGACCAAGTCCGGGATAGCAACCTGCAGCTGACAGACTTCTCACCCTCTAGGGCTGCTGATGGGCGGGTGTATGTGGTACCCCCTGGGGGGGTGCAGGCCGGCCTCTGTGGCCAGGCTCTGCTGCTCAGACCACAGGAGTCAAGCCACTAGCTAAGGCTGGGGCACTTGTCCACAGCTTGGCTTTGTTGCCTTTCAAAGAGTGTCCCAGCTTTTCACCCTGTGCAGTAGTTAAAGGTTTGGGCGGGATCTCTGAGGGCCCCCCACCCATCCCATCTCCAGCCTAGCAACTGCCCAGGCCATCTCTTCCAGCACTGGTACTGAAAGCCCTCTGTCAGGGAGACACTGGTGGCAAGCAGATTATCTGCAGGAGCCCAGGCTGGACCTTCAGCTGCACCCCACCCCCTAGGGCGCTGTTCTGCTCCCAGGACAGGGACTGAGCGCTTTTTCTTAGCTGCCCTCTCCTTGGCCCAGCTCTCCCTCACCTGTCCACCGTACTGACCTCTTAGGTCTCCAGAGTGCCAGATGGCCCCAGCCCTGTGCTAAGATCACACCTCATTCTCCCTAGGGACTCAGATACCACTTCCTGGGAAAGAGTCCTTCAGCCCAGGCTGCGGCTCCCCTATTTTTGCTTTTGAGATACTGTGACACTGTGTCAGGAGTTTAAAGCCCATCCAAGGGGACCAGAGAGATGGCTCAGTGTAATCAATTCCCTGGCAAGCGCAAAGGCCTGAGTTCAGTCCCCGGTTCCACCAAAAAAATAAAGCCCATCCAAGAGCAGTTACACATGCAACTGTCTGTCCGTTGTTAATTCATCAACAACTCCCTGTACAGCAGGTACCAGGGTCTCTGTCTTGGAACATTTTCTGTTGCGTGAAAGTCCCTGAGACCTCAGGGTTCTGGAGTCTAAGCAGTCAGAGGATGGGGACGGCTTTCTTGTTGTCTCAGCAAGCCCGCTATCTTGGTCTCTCTTCCTCTTAGCCACTTCTGCCATAGTGGAGCTCCACCCTGGTGACCTGACCTAATCCTAATTACCGCATGAATCAGGATTTATGTTTCCAACAGGTGAACTTTGAGGGGATGGGTCACATCTTAGCACCCCTCCCCCATTTGACATGAGTAGGCTGGGATCTGGAAGTCATATGGCTGGCAAGTGGCAGGGTCAGGATTCAGGACAAGTAGTCTCTGGCCACCAGCCAGGCCACCCTGTGGACACCTGAACCTCATTACTGAGCTGACTGCAAACTGTTCTTCCCATCTGTCTGTCCAAACAAGGGTACGGCTACATGGTGAACGTTAAGATTCTCACATGAATGAGTAGCCGTCACCTCCCCTTCAAAAGGGAATGTGTCTGTCTCAGTTATTGCAGTGCCCCAGAGGGTCTCCTATACGGAAACCGCGGTGTAGTGGTTCTAATCAATGAAGAGGTGCGATCCCATCTCAACCCTGGTGCTTTGGACCTGTCCCAGGAGCCCATGGGGACACGGCTGGGAATCATCTCAAACACCAACCGCTGTGTCCCCTGGGTTGGCCAGAATAGAGCCAGGCACAAGCAGCTCAGAGGATGCCGAATGAATGAAGCAGCTGGCTCAGCCTGCCTCAGTCCTGAGGTGATCATTATCCCATTACCCCACCGGGCACTAAGGCCCGCCCAGGTGTCACTGAGCCTACACACCCAGATAGAAAGGAAAAGACATTGACTTTGAGTGTTCTGTTTATTAGCGTCCTGTGGGTGGGAGGCAGAGTGAAGCCATTTGCCTCATGCTCCCCCAGTACCCCACCTAACAAGTACCTCACATATTTATAAATAAGTATAAAGAACGTCAGTAGAAAAGGAGAAGGCTGACTTCGCTCAGCCCCGGAAGACAAACTTAGGGCTCCAGTTTGAGAAGGGTGGATGCCTGTCACAACCCACCCTTGTGGGACAGGAGGCCAAAGTTACAAGTGCTAGAGCACTGAACGGAGCGTGCGTGTTCCACACCCCAGGGCTCTGGAGTCTTTGGTTTAGGCCAGGTGGCAAGCCCAAGGGAATGGCCAACAGCTAACCAAGGCTGGCACTTTTCCCTGGAGAAGGACTCTTCTCTGAACTGGGCCAAAGAATCCTCAGGAAGGCAACTGTGCTTCCCAAAGAAGGAACCTGCTTCCCCTGCCTGGGAGACTGCTGCCGCAGCAGTCCACTGGGAGGGAGGAGACGGGAGCCCAAGACTCAGGGACAGAAGGAGGAAGTGCTGAGGTTGCTCCGGTGCACCAAAGAATGAGGTCTTACTGGTCACAGCGCTGACACCCGGCCACATGTGGCTGCAGCCTGGGTCTGTAGGGGGTCATCAGGATCTCCAGGGGAGCACCCCACCAGGCTGCAGCAGGGCAGGAAGGAGGCTGTACTGCGCCCCACCCCAGGACATTGCCCTGGGCAGCGTCAGCAGGCATCTCACGTGTCATTCTCTCCACTCAGCACTTGGATGGCCTCCAACAGAGAGTGTGCTGTCACTCCCAGATGGACAGGTGGATCCTGCACGTACTCAGAGTTGAAGCCTGGTACTGGCGTGCCAAGATGGCTGGCCCAGCCCTGAGCTCAGCCAGCTGGGAGCTGTGAGGGACTAAGAAGGCATTTCTGCATCATCCACGTGGCCCTAGGCAGTGTTGGGTCCATATGGCGACAGCAACTTGTGCTCTCAGGGAAGCAGGATTTGGCTGCAGCCTCTGGCAATGCCTCAGCAGCCTTCCTGGCAGCTCAGGGACTTGCTCTGGTTCCACTGGCTCACTATGACCCCGCCTGGTCATGTTCCCTGGACAGTGAAAGAGCCAGGAGCTGCCTGGTGTACCAAGGCCCTTCGGGCCTCCCATGCTGGTGGTGTGCTATGGTGCAGCCTCTTCCGTTGCCCACCTCCAGCCCCCACGCAATCTCAGGGCTGCTCCAGACCAGCACCATCCTGTAACTAAGCCTGGCAGTGGCTGAGCAGGTCAACTCTGTGCCAGCCCCTGAAGGAGGCGGATCAAGTTGTCCAGGCCCCAGAGGTAGCCGTCCTCGTGGTTGCCTTCAGCCCAGGGCAACCTGTGGGTGAGCGTGTGGTGGTCAGGGAGGGGCACTGTTTTGCCGAAGTCGATCATCCAGACCTTAGCCAGACCAGTGTGGTCATGCACAAAGAGGAGGGAACTGCCAACCACCTGCAGGGGAGAGGCGGGCAGTTAGCAGAGGAGCAGGCACCAGCTCCTAAGGTAGGTCCCCTACAGGGAGCAAGCAGCTCCAGGCTGCTGGAGTTCAAATCCCGCCTCTGCCACTTCCTCACTATAGAGATTTGAACAGGAGTTTTGACCTCTTTGTGGCTTTGCATCCTCATACGCCAAGAGAATAACAGTAATATTTACCCTAGAGTTGCTCTGAAGAAAGATAGATGGTACATAGATAGTTAACTCATATAAAGTATTTAAAAGTTGCTGGCACATTAAATTATATATATTTCATATATATATACACATATATACATATATATACATATATATATTTCATATATATATACATATATATATGTATGTTTCCTGTCATTTCCTATGACAGGTTTGTAAGCCCCCTCTATATATGTATTATCTTTTTGTTATGGTGCTAGGGGTTGAATCTGGGACCTCCTACAGTAGCACAAGCTCTAACACAGAACAACACTCCAGCCCCTGCTACCATTTTTTAAGACAGGGTACATACTCAAATGCCTTTAGGACCATGCATGGGTCAGAAAGTCTGGTAGGAACTAATGAATTAGGTAACACCCTCCCCAGAAAGGGGCAGCAGTTTCTCAGGCCTAGCGGACTGATGCTCATAAAGTGGGATTAGTAGCTTCCGCAGTTTCCTGTCTGTAGAATGGGGAGGTTGGCAGCAGTGCCTGCTTCTGGGACAGCAGCACCCGATGATCCATGCACTCGAATTGCCTCCCAGTGGGGGCACACAGTACCCCTCAGTAGATGCTTGTTTTATTGGGCTGTTTTTGTAATAGTCCTTGCCTTTCCTTCATCCTATGACAGGTTTGCAAGCCCCTTCCCTTTTTCAAAAACAAGTTTCAAGCCAGGCATGGTGGCTCACACCTGCAATCACAGCACTTGGGAGGCCAAGGCAGGATTGTCAAGAGTTCCAGGCCAGGGGCTGGGGAGGTAGCTTGGCAGTCTAAGCAACCTGCCTAATGAGAGCAAGGTCCTGATCCCCTGTACCACCGAAAGAAAACAAAACAAAAAAGGAGGAAGGGAAGGAAAAAAAGAAAGCATTTCAAACACTACTGAAATCCCAATGCCTGTGCTGCACACACGATTCAGCCCCTTGCAAACCTGTCATAGGATGAAGGAAAAGCAAGGGCTATTACAGGGCACACACAGAAGCCTAGTCAGAGGGACAGACACTGTGTGGCCGTGGATGCAGACAGCATCTAGTAAACAGCCCCACATTATCATGTTTCCCCAAATGGTAGGGGAAACTATAAATCTTGGCTTAAATGGAATCTCACATTTATCTATCTGTCTGTCTATCTATCTATCTATCTATCTATCTATCTATCTATCTAGTCTCACATTTTAAATAGTGGCAACTGTAACATTAAGTCACTGGGAGAAATACAGGATAGAGGAGATGGTTCCCCAGGCCTCTTTTATGACTTCCATATGAAGCCTGAAGGCAGTGACAATAACAAGGGTGATGTCTCATGAAGAACAAACATGACATTGACAGCTGGCCTGTACGGATGGCTTGTTATGGGGAGGGCTCCAATTCCTCATTTGGCCTGCACAGTACTTAAGCAGCAAGAACATCCACCACCCGGGCTACAGGCAGGGACACTGAGGCCTCGAGAATGGCTGCCCCCAGGCACAGCTGGGATTTGAGACTAGGTTGGCCTGATTCCCAGGTCAGTGCCATTGACATCAGAAAGAAGAAGAAAACTTGGGAGGCTGAGGCAGGAGCATCATTTGAGTTCGAGACCAGCCGGGGCTACAAAGTGAGCTCAAGGCCAACCTAAAATGCATAGTGAGACGCTGTCTCAAAAAGACAAAAAAAAAGAAAAGAAAAAAACAAGAGGAAAGGAGAACCTGTTGTGGGGGAATGTGTCCATAATCCCAGCATTGCAGAGGCTGAGACAAGAGGATCACAAGTTTAAGGCAAGCCTGGACTACATAGCAACACCCTGTTTCCAAAAAAAAAACAAAAGTGTTGGCAGGACAAACAGAATATCATGGAGAGGAAATGGCACACAGGGACACTGCCACCACCTCACACTCAGAGGCTTTGTTTCCCAAGAGAGGCTGGGAGTATGAGGACAGGGCAGGCAAGAGCCATCCACGGAGGTATATGACAGTACAAATAATCATGATCATAAAATAACTTTAGTAGGAAGGGGGGTTCACTACCTCTGTATGGGGCTGGGGGTGTAACTCAGTAGTGGAACCCTTGCCTATCACGTGTGAAGCTCTGAGTTCAACCTCCAGAACCACAAGACAGCGCAGAACAAACCAAATCAAGCCTTTACATGCACCAAGCGTTGCTCTACAGTGGCCCTCTCCCACCTCAGTAGCCCTGAGAAGAAGGTACTGTTTTTCCTGTCCGTGTCATAGAGGAGGAAACAGAGGCCCAAGAGGATTAGTCACATACCCAAGGTCACAACAAGACCGGCCCTCACCCCCACACCCCTGGCCTGAGGCCATGCTCCAGTCCATACCACCCCTGTTTTGGGGCCACAAAACACGGGCCTGCCTTTGAGAACTCCAACCTTTGAGTCCATGAGCAGTTTCCCGTGCCACTGGGACCGCCATGTCCCCTCCACACACCTGTGGTGGCCAGGGCTCGTACCTCATGGGTCTTGAAGAAGGGTGAGTCCTCCAGAGCATTGCGCAGTTCTTCCAAGCGTGCCACGTACCTCTTCTGGGGGATGGGGGAGGGGGGCTTCGATTAGCACAGAAACCTTGTGAGCTACCCTGAGATCCAACCTCTCCCGTACCCAAAGGCATGGGCAGAATGCAACCATGTGGTGTCAGGTGATCAGTGGGGAAATGGAGGGGCTGAAGGCACCAAAGCGGTGAGTAAGGCAGATACATGAGCACCCCAGTTCTACCATCAGCTTTTGCAGAGGGGCAGAGTGTATCTCCCCTTCCTTGCTCATTCGCCATGGTCTGCTTGGCCAACAGGATATGACCATTGTTGTTTGGGTTTTTGAGACAAGGTCATGCTATGTAGCTCAGGCTGGTCTCAAAGTCACAGCAGTCCTGCTGCCTTAGCCTCCCAAGTGCCGGGATTACAGGCACGCTCCACCTCTGCTGTTCTGTGAATCCAGATCTCCTTGCGTATTCTAGGCTGGCCTGGAACTTGCAGCTATCCTCCTGCCTCAGCCTCCCAAGTGCTACAATTACAAGTGTGTATGACCATGCCAGGAAGACATGGCACTTTTCCTGCTCTTAATTCTCTGTTTCATGGCAGGAAGCAGCCAGGCGAGCTGATGGGTCAGGAGAGACAGGTGGCCAAGTCCTGAGCCAACAGGCAAACACATGAGCCAGGCCCTAAGGCCAGCTGGCTGCAGGCTACCGGCTGTGTGAGCAAGGCCAGCCAGGCTCAGCTACACCCAGCTGAGGCGAACAGCCACTGACTGAAAAGCTACAATAAATGCAAGTTGTCTGGTTTTTGAGTACCAGGAATCAAACTCAAGACCTTGCACTCGCCAGGCAGGCACTATGCCGCTGAGCTATATCCCTGGCCCAGTGGTAGTTGTCCTTAATAGCTATATCTGGGACATGGGAATTCCACTCACCAGGATTCCCTGATCCCCGTCCACAAAGTCCTCCAACACCTTTGTCACCTGCTCCAGTGCCTGTGTCTTCTTGAAGTTGGTGTTGCATGTGCCATCAGCTTTCTACAGGGCAAGGAGTGAAAAGGCACTGTGACCCCTCTTCCTTCCCAGCACCCTCAGGCACCTGCCGGGACCACCTGCCAGCCAGCGTGTGCTTGCCTGCTGTTCCGGGGACCCAGCCCTGCCAGGCCACAAGGCATGCTCCAGGACAGCCTGTCCTTCCAAGGCTAACCTTGGACATCTCAACGGAGCCAGTCTGGCAGTGCAAGGTTTTCAGGGCAGTGATTGGCTTTCATTTGGGATCCTGTTCCTTTCCAGATGGCTGCTCTGAACAAGTCGCTTTACCTGCCTCAGCCTCAGCCTCCTCACCTGGAAGGTGCAAATTGTGCTGTGCTCCACTTCCTGAAGCTGGTGTAGGAAGAGAGGGGCCTGCATGTGTAGGAGGCCGGCCATGTGCTGGGCCTGGCATGCAGGGAGTCAATGAGGCAAGGGTTACTCTGCACATTTGAGAGGGACACAGAGAAGCCACTGTAGGGCACGCTCGGCCATACGGTGTCAGATCCAAGGGGGCATAGCTAACAGGGAGGTGAGAGGGCAGACAGTGAACAACAAGGGATGAAGGGAGACAGGAATAAAGAAGATGTACAAGGGCCAACCAAATAGCTCAGCAGATTAAAGTGCCTGCAAGCAGGCACAGGGGCCCAGGATTTGATCCCTGGGCCTGCAGTGCTGGCCCCGCCCCCAGGGTGTGCTGAGACAGCAACTGAGACTGGGCATGGTGGCGTATGCCTCTAATCCCAGCTCCTGGGAGGCTGTAAACAGGAGAATCACTAGGAGTCCGATCTAGTAGAGAGACCCTGAACACCCTGTAGACCCTTCCCTAAAATATATAAAAAAAAAAGATGTACAGTGAATAAAGAGGAGGGGGTGGGGCTGGTGAGATGGCTCAGTGGTCTAAAGCACCTACTTAGAACAAGCTTAGTAAAGCAAGTGGACCACTGCTCAATCCCCCAGCACCACATGCCAGCCAGGCCCGCCCCCTGGTGGGCTGAGCTGGCCACACACACACACACACACACACACACACACAAATAAATAAA
>NW_004524920.1:327268-332451 GCF_000260255.1 Octodon degus
AAAGAAAGAAAGAAAGAAAGAAAGAAAGAAAGAAAGAAAGAAAGAAAGAAAGAAAGAAAGAAAGAAAGAAAGAGAGGAAAGTGCTTCATTGAGACCTAAGGAACACAAGAAGACGAGTAATCCTGTGAAAGAAAGAAAGAAAAAAAGAAAAGAAAAAAAAAGTGCTTCATTGAGACCTGAGGAACACAAAGAGGAAGAGAGGAGTAAGGGCTGAGGAGTGGGCCCAGAGGACCCTCTAGGCCTTGGAGCTTCTGAGTATGAGAACCACGGAGCAGTTGTGCAACTTAGAAAGAGGGCTCAGGCACAGTGCAGGAAGTGAGGCCGTGAGGACACACAGTGGTGTAACACCAGCACAAGGAGCTGGGTGATCTCTAGCAAAGCTACCCATGCAGTCCTTCTCTGACCCCCATTTCCGGAAATCTAGCCTACAGCTAAGCCTACACATTTGCAAAATGTCTTAGGTATGAGATAATTCAACAGGGCACTGAAATGACCAAAAATGGAAACAGCTTATGTGTCCATCAGAAGATGGTACGTCCACCAAGAGAGTTACACAGGTGTAAAAAGGAAGAGGAGGGAGAGAAAGGACTCTATGGAAGGATATGGAAAACTTTCCAGGGCATTACTGTTATTTTCTTTCTTTCCCTTCCTTTCCCCTCCCCTCCCCTCCCCTACATCTCCCCTCCCCTACATCTCCCCTCCCTCTTCCCCTCTCCTCCCCTCTCCTTTCCTTCCCTTTCCTCTCCTTTTCTTTCTGTACCAAGAATCAAACTCAAGACCTTGTGCTTGCCAAGCAAGTGCTGTGCTGCTGAACTATAACCCCCACTGGATATTACTGTTACATGAAAAGCAAACTGCTCATCAGGCTGTGGAGGAAAGTGAAGGATACACAATTGCATTTGCTTGTATTTTTAGGAAGAAACAGGACACCAACCAAGTGGCTCCCCATTAGCAGGCAGGAGGAGGGAAGGACCCAATGAGAAGGGTGGCAGCAGAGCTAGGAGAGGAATTCCCCACCAATGTCCTTTCATCAATTATTTTGAACTGTGTGAAGAGCTATTCAAACATACATTTAACTTAAAAAAACAAAAAAGAATGCAAGAAGAAAACACAGAAGGGCCAGGGAGATGGCTCAGTGGAATAAGCGCTTCTCTGGCAAGTGCAAGGGCCTGAGTTCAATCCCCGGTTCGGGAAAAAAAAAAAAGAAAGAAATCACAGAAGCCTTTGCCAGAGAAGCAGCAGTTAAGATGCCAGATGAACAGCAGGGCTGAGATCAGGCCCCCGGGAGGCTACAGCGAAGAGAAGGCTGGCTTTGAACAGAAAGGAGGCTCGGTCTCTGAGGGATGCAAGCATGAGAGATAGGTAAGACCCCTGTAGCACAGGCCTTCCACCCTCTGCCCTGTCCCACTCTCCCTGCATATCTGTTTGCCAGCTTCCCCTGACACCCACGCCCTGGAGCAGCCTGGCCTCTGAAGGAGCTCCAGGCCTCACCTTGATGCCCTCGATCCGGAAGCCCAGGGTGGAGGTCGAGCTCATGGTCTCCCTCCACTGCATGTAGCGGGGCTTGGTGACCGCACCCTGGGCATGCTCCTCGGGGGTAGGGGCCCCGGGGTCCACAGCCACCATCTTCTCATACATGTCCTTCCGTGGCCTGGGCCACTCCCGTGCCTTCACCAGCTCCTCCTCCAGGTAGGTCCTGAGCATAGAGAAGATAGGACCAAGAGAATCATGAAGCACAGAGCCAGGAGCCCTACTCCCTGATATTTCTTTCATTCATTCATTCATTCATTCATTCATTCATTCATTCAGATTTTTTAACGCCTGGTCTTACTCAGGCTGCTTCAAACTGCTAGCAAACTTCCTGCATCAGCCTCCCAAGAGCTGGGATTACAGGCATGTGCACATACTTTTTTGTGTGTGTGGTACCAGGGGTCATACTCGGGACCTTTTACATGCCAGCCAGGTGCTTGTGCCACTGAGCTGTCTCCCTGGCCCCACACACATACAATTTTTTTAGTGTTTTATTTTTGTCTTGTTGAGACAGGGTTTTCCTATGTAATTCAGCCAGGCCTTGAAATTCCTGACATTTTATTTTTATTTATTTACTTAGTTCTTTGCGTTTCTTTTTTTTTTTTTTTTTTTTTTTTGGTATTGGGAATTGAACTTGGGACCTTTTGCTTGCCAGACAGGCTCTTATTCCACTGAGCTATAGCCCCACCCTGAGCAACCTGGCCTCCTGACCACTTGTGCAATTGAGGCTGTTTGTTTTATTTTTGAAACAGGGTTGGGGCAGGGGAGATGGTTCAGTGGAATAAGTGCTTCCCTGGCAAGCACAAGGGCCTGAGTTCAATCCCCGGTTCCACAAAAAAAAAAAAGAAACAGGGTCTTGGCATCTCTCTACACATTCAGGCTGGCCTTGAAATCAGTATATAGCCTCGAATACGCTACCTTGAATATGTCACCACACCTGGCTATTCTTGATATTTTAAAGCTACTGTGTAGCATAAGCATGGACAAATAGACTAGAACTGAGTCCACAGACACATGCAGGCACATTCATCAGATTTGTGACAAAGGACACACTGCAATTCAACATGAAAAGGGGAAGACTTTGCAATAAATGCTGCTATGTCAATAGGCATGGCAGCACACGCCTGTAATCCCAGCCTTGATGTATTCAAGGCTATATGCTGAGTCCAAGGAAAGCTGAGGCAGGAGGATCACCATTTTCTTTTTTTTTTTTTATTGTGTGTGTGTGTGGCCAGCTCAGCCCACCAGGGGGCGGGTCTGGCTGGCATGTGGTGCTGGGGATCGAACCGTGGTCCCTGTGCTTTGCCAAGCTTGTTTCAAGTAGGTGCTTTAGACCACTGAGCCATCTCTCCAGCCCCAGGATCACCATTTTCAAGGCCAGCCTGGGCTACATAAATCAGTTCAAGGCCAGTCTGAACTACACAGTGAGACCCTGCCTCCAAAAAAAAACAGCCAAATGCCCACCACCTGCCTCCTACCCTGCTCTAGGGCTGCCCTGATCCTACCTGCTGCCCATCTTGCAGTCCATGATGGAAGGACCCTCAAAGTCAGCCAGGAGATCTTCCATCTGGTTGAAGTCCTGGCCATCCTGCTGCACCATGCCATAGTAGGTCGGCACAAAAGGCCGCAGGGGGTCTCCCATCAGCTGTTCCAGGCTGTGCTGCTCACACTGACAGAACCGTTTCAGAATCCGACCATTCTCTCCTGCCTGGAAGTTCCCTGTGAACAGAACCAATGAGAGGGTCAGAAACTGGATCATACAGAACCCCACTCCCCCAGTCAGTCTCCCTATATGCCTTGTATCCAGGCCACCTTCCTCCAGCATGAGTCTCCTGCATGCTCTCTCTCCCTCCCTTCAACTCTCAAAATCTTGGCCTGGTGTGGAAAAGGCAGGGCTGACTTCAGTTCTCTGTTGCTTAAGCTGTCTTACTCACAGCATAGTGTGTCCTTGTCTATTTTGTAATTTAGGGCCGAGAGCTCACAACTATGGGAATCTCGGGAGATCTGAGTAGAGAGCGTGATTTTCCAGAGTTGATTTGCATCGCTTCTGCCTGGGGCTCCAAGGTGGTTTATAAGTCTGTCATTTCCTGGGCCACGCAGACAGCGAGTGTAGACTGGAATTCCTAACTTTCATCATGACACACTCTACTTTCAGATATTTCCCAGGACGGCCACCACAGTATCTCCAGGTCTACCTAAGATGTTTCCTCTACAGCCTTTCACTTCAGGTGCTAAGTGCTAGGTACTTATATTTCCCTGTGCTCAGAGGCATAGTTCAGCTTCTGTTTGATGAAGGCCCGTCATGCTCTAGACATGGGAATGGGCAGGAGAATGACAGAATGCACCTGCAGGAGGCAAGGTCTCAATCTCTGCGACTTTTTTCTTTTGTCATGTCATGCTGGGAATTAAATCTAGGGCCTCCCACATGCTAGGCAAGTGCTCTCGCAACTGAACCGAAGCCCTGGCCTCTAGAGACATTGTTTTTGTGGTACTGGGGATTGAACTCAGGACTTGATGTGTGCTAGCCAAGTACTCTCTCACTAAGCTACAACTCTAGCCCTTTTTAAAATTTTTGTTTTTATTTATTATTTATTTATTTCTTTTGCAGAACCAGGGATTGAACTCAGGCCTCTGCACTTGCCAGGGAAGGGCTAATTCCACTGAGCCATCTCCCTGGTCTCCAGTTTTTATTTTTGTTAATTAATTAATTTTTTTTTCTTTTTTTTTTGAAACAGGGTCTCATGTAGTTCAGGCTGGACTTGAACTTACTATGTAGTCCAGGCTGGCCTTAAAATGAAGAGAATCCTGCCTTAGCCTCCCACCCTGTGACGTTGTAAGTCTGATCACCACCCTCCACCAAGCTTTATTCTGAGACAGGGTTCTGGTAAATTTCCCAGGCTGGCCTTGAACTTGTGATCCTCCTGCCTCACCTTCCCAGCTGAGATGATCAGTATGTGTCACTGCCTCTGGCTATATTTTGATTTTGAACTCTTCCTTTAACACTCACTATAAGAGAGATAAGATTAGTTTTGTATCAATGGAAAGGAACAAGAAAACTGACAAGGAAAATAACCTGCCCAGAGGCACCTGTAAATACTGAATAGAAGTAGAATTGGAACCAGGCCTCTCCAACCCAGAGATGAGTCCTGCCACCTACCAGAGCACAGCACTAGGAACCAGCTCCCATCCTAACCTACAAATGGACATTAAGCCCATTTTACAGACAGAGAAACTAAACCAAGAGAACAGCTCTTTCCCTGGCACAGGAACCTTCACCCGGCACTGCCCACCCTCCACCATGGTTCTCACCAGCATGTCCAGAAAGCTGGACCCAAGCGTAGTGTTTACGGAACGAGACCACGAAGGGCGAATACTTCAGAACCGTCTTCAGCTTCTTCCAGGGTTTACTCTGTGTGGGGCAGAGCAGGATGGGGTCAGGGCCAAGGCCTTGGAGGACAGCAGCTGAGAGTGCTGCCATGAGGGAACCAAGGACCCAGGTGTGGTGGCACGTGCCTGTAATCCCGGCACTTGGGATGCTGAGGCAGGACAATCGTTGCTAGTCCAAGGCCAGCCTGAGCTGCATAGTGAGACCTTGTCTCAAAAAGACCAAATTTTTTTTAAAAGAGAAAATAATTAAAAATTTAGAAGTTCAG
>NW_004524920.1:332661-357487 GCF_000260255.1 Octodon degus
AGAAAGGGAGAAAGTATGTATGTGTGACTGACGGGCTTCCAAGGATCACTATTTCCAAGCTTATAGGGGTGAGTGATTCCCATTTAGTTCAGCAAGCATGAAGTCTGCAAAGGTAGGAAGGCCTTTGTCTTTGTCACCACTTCCTGAGTATCTGTGTCTCCCCAAGTCTTAGTCCTATGACTTAAGGATAAGCTAGGTTTTGTTGCAGTAAAAACTGCCGGATCTGCCCATTGCCCCAAAACACACATCCTGCCAAAACATGGCAGGCCCAGCTCTGCTGCTAAATCATGTCAGACCTTCTGGGGCCAAGGACAAGGGTAGGAGTGGGTGGACAGAGGCAGAGACAGAAACAGAGAGAGATGATAAAGCTATGACAGATATGGAGAGACAGGGACTGTGGCAGTCTTGACGAGATCAGGCCTGCTCAGGGTTGTATGGCCATAGACTGTGGCAGTCTTGAGAGAGCTGTACCCCAAGTGGCTCCTGCTCTTCCCCCTTCAGAGAAGTCTCCCCCCGCCCCTCCTTTTTTTTTTTTTTTTTGAGACAGAGCCTCACTATGCAGTTCAGGCTGGCCTTGAACTCCTATCGATCCACCTTCCTCTGGCTCCCAAGTGCGGGGGATTACAAGTGTGCGCCACCACGCCCTGCCATCTTGAACCAAGGTCACTGAACTGCTCTAGTCAGTGAACTCTGCATAGAAGTTCACTTTGGGATGGGAGGCTTCTGGGCTGCTGCATGAGCCTCTCTATTCAGTGCCCCACCCGGGGTAAGGAGAAGAGTGGGTCCCTGAGTGAAGATGGCAGGGTTCACCCACCACTAACGTGCGACCAACGTGGGGTAGGATCAAAAATAACCTTTTGTTGCTCTAAGTCACTCAGCTCCTGAGACTATTTATTACTACAGCAGATCCTTATCTGCACTGACTAACAGAGAGAGAGAGAGAGAGAGAGAGAGAGAGAGAGAGAGAGAGAGAAACAGATGACAGAGAAGGGTGAATCAAAGCACAAAAAGCAGCAAAAACAAGGGTTAGAGAGGTGGGGAAGGCGACAGCAACAGAAAGAAGTGTGGGATGAGTTCAATCCCTGGTTTTGGGGGGGAAGAAGGGCGGGGTGTAACTCCGTGGTAGACCATGAACACAGCACACGTAAGATCCTGGGTTCCATGCCCAGGGCGCAAAAAAGCAACAAACTAAAAACAGGACTTAGCCGCAGGTCCAAGGGCAAGCAGAGTTCAACACATATACACATAGTAAGGAATAGATGCAGTCTCTGCCCGGGCTTATAGCAGCATTTAGCAGGGCTTGGGAGTATGTGTCACATGGAGAGAATGGAGTTGTGTGACTCACCACACACACACACACACACACACACACACGCATGCACGCACGCACATGCACACACACACGCACTGTCAAGTGCACATTCTCTGACATAAGAGCCCAGCTACCTTGCAGACATCTAACAGATGGCAGGAGGTCCAGCAGGGAGTCAGGGTGTTGAGCCAAGGGGTATAGGAAGGGCTGTTCCTTCTCTTGGGGAAGAGCCGATTAATCAAGGTTCCAGGCACAACAACAAAGAGTCAACATATCATACCCTATTTAACCCTAAAAACACAACCCCAAGAAGACTGCTATGTCACAGAGGAAAGTGCCCAGAGAGGGGAAGCCACTTGCCTAATGTCCCCTGGTCTGACCCGAGTGCCTCCAAGCCCTACCTGCAGCACTATGCACTCAGGGGATGTCACTGTCACGACTGCATCCCTCATGCACAAAAAGTGCTTCAAGAAATGGTGCTTGGAGTAAGGTTAGTTAAAATTGTCCTTTACCATCATAAACAGATTGCTTAGTCAATCTCTCATTCTCTCTCTCCCTCTCCCCATAGTACTACTGAGCGACACCCCAGGCCTTTCTCCTTTATATTAGGTCCAAGGGTTAATCTGTACTTTGTTTTAAGTATTGGGGATTGAACCCAGGCCTTCATAATAAGCTCTATCCCCAACCCTTGTTATTTTAAAATTTTATTATATGCTTGAGCTGCATAATCAATAGAATCATCTTAGGGAGTTGGTACAATATGCACCTTAATCATTTGTTCTATTTATTATTTTTATTTTTTTGGTGGAACTGGCGATTGAACTTAGGCCCTTGTGCTTGCCAGGGAAGCACTTATTCCATTGAGCCATCTCCCTAGCCCCCTCTTTATTTATTGTTTTGAGACAGAGTTTCACTATGTAGTTCAGCTTGGCCTTGAACTCACTATGTAGCCAAAGTTGTACTCAAACTCACAGCAATCCTCCTGCCTCAGCTTCCCAAGTGCTGAGATCACAGGCATGCTCCACACCAAGCTAAACTGGGCTTGCTTAAATGGTTTCAGGCCCTCTGCTCCAGGAAGCCCTCTCTGATTACCCGGATCTGGCTAGCCATGTCCTCCAGGGCCCCACAACTCTGTTCTCTTCCACCATCCCAACCCTGACCACTCTGAGTACCCACTATGCACAGAACTGTCTGTCCCCCCACTGGCCTGGGAGCCCCGTGGAGCAGTGTCTTGGTCACTGCTGTGTCCCCAGAAAAGTGGGATGCACAGTAGGAGCTCAAGAACTGACTGCTGCCTGATAGAGGACAGCATGGTGAGAAGGAAGGGAAGGAGGGAGGGAAAGAAAAGGAAAGCTGAGATTGTAAGATAGACAGGATTTGAAAATTAAGCGACAAGAAAGCTGGACGTGTGGGCAGTACAGACAGTGGGAGCAATATGTGGAGGCGAGAGAGAGGCAGCAGGAGTCCGCAGGGCAGTGTGTGCTGAGACTCTGTGACGTCAGAGGGGTCAGGGACAAGGAGCCAGGGAAGACGCTCCCAGCCAGGAGGCTCTGCCTGGCTCTGCTCCGAAGGCAGCACTGAGCTCCTGATCACTACCAGGAAGTCCCAGGGGAGCTACGGCAGGCACCAGAGCAGGGAGTGTCTGGTCAGAACTTGGCAACTTCTGGAAGGACAAGGAAAACAGGAGATAAGAGCAACCTGGGAAGAAGGCAAGTTAGGAACGGATCTTCACAGCAAAGGGTTTAAAAATGAAAGGTTTGAAGTTCAGGTAAGACAGTTAGATCCTGGGGGCCGGGGAGATGGCTCAGTAGAATAATTGCTTGCCTGGTAAGCACAAGACCCATCTGAGTTCAATCCCCGGTTCTGCAAAAAAAAAAAAAAAAAGACAGACCCTGGCTCTAATTTGACTGTCACCTGTCACTGCTACCCCAGTTTCCTCACCTGTAAACTAGAGATAATAATCCTGACTGCTCAGTGCTGTGAGAAGGATTCAAAGAGGTAACACATATAAAGCTCTTACAATAGTGCCTGGGACACTGGACTTCCTTGGACAAGCGACTTGACCCCTACACCTCAGTTTCCTCCCCTGGAAAGGAAGTAATAATAGTACCTACATTCTAGGGCCACTGTGAGAAGTAGATGAGGTGGCAAGCCCCAAAGAGCCTAGCAGGGCTGGGCACAGGTGAGTGCTAGCGGTTGTCTTCCTTGTTGCTGTTGTTATTATTCTTAGTCACCCACTTGCAGCTCAGCTGTGCTGAGATGCCAAGCAGCTGAGAGCACCCAGGGAAGAGCAAGAGCAGAAAGTCCCAGAGGCTGAGCTGCTTTGCTTGGGCACCCGCACGTCCAGGCAGGTCTGCTTCTCACAGCTGTGGCCACATGTGGGAATGCATCTCCGAGGGAGGCGTGTGAGGCGTGCTCAGGGCAGACTCCAGCCAGGGGCCGTGGGTCATGGGCTGGGCAGGGAAGCCATGGACTACGGACTACGCTCCCAGCCCCACATAAGGCTCCAGTTCACACCCCCATTTGCCCTGATCCTCCCTCCCAGAACCTGTCCTGCGAGCCCTTCTGATTCACCAGGGGAGAACCACACCCAGGCTAGGGGCAAGGGTGGAGGATGTAAACAGGAATCTTCAGGGACCCCTTGAGCTGGAGACCAACAGGGACACAGGCTGGGTCCAGGACCCCTGCACATTTGGAGTTGGCACAGCCTTTTGATAATCTGATAAATGCAGGAGCCTCTGCTCTTCCTAGAAAAACACAAATAGAGTAAGCGTTGGGGGACGGTTCAAGACCTGGTAAGGCAGCCACAAAACCCAAACTATGGTATTTGGGGAAGAAAGTGAGCTCTATCTCCCTATTCCAGTGTTCTTCAGGTTTGGGAATCACAGACTCCTCAGGATTCAACAGAAATCAGAGAACCTCGCTGCAAAATTACATGTGCACACACACAGATTCACACAATGGCGCAATTTCAGGGGTTCCTGAGCATATCAGTCAGTAGTCTTCCATTGTAGACAGCAGGGCTAGAGATAGTGGAGGAAAGCGAAAGGGGGAATGTTAGCGGGGGCTGGAGTGGGTTACGACCTAGCCCTTCACACACAGGAGGTCAGTACAGGAGGTTCCTGGAGATGCAAGCTAAGAGTAAACTAATAGAGAACGTCCCAAGCAAAGATTGGGATATATGCTAAGGCAATGTGGCTCAGGGGCAGAATGGGTCCCACTCACCCCAGACCTGTCCTCAGGGTCGCTGGTACCTCCACCCCCGGCCACGAAGTCATCCTCAGACTCATCAAAAGAGGAGGCAGAGGAGAAGCCCCCACTGCTCCCCTCAATCCGAGAGGGTAGTCCCTCTGGCTGGGCCCCAGGCTCCGGGGTCTCAGGGGTGATGATGAGGCGAGGCACAGGACACAGGGAACTGCACTCCAAATGAGAGCACAGGTGAGTCACCAACTCCACAGGCTCAGTTTCCTTTGATGGGCCATCTTGGTTGGGCTCCCCCAAAAGGCAGTCTGTTCCAGGTCCTGACTGGGGATCATCAGTCCTAGGCTGTGTCCAGGAGTCATCGTGAGTTTCTTGCTGTACTGGGAAACCAACATTGCTAGGCTGCTTCCAGGCTGTTTCAGTACTTTGTTGTATCTGGGAGCCATCAGTGTGTGGCTCTGTCCAGGAGACTTCGGTATCCTGTGGCATCCTGCAGCCATCAGTGTACAGTTCTTTCCAAGAGCCATCAGCAGTTGGTTCCGTGAAGGGACAGGCTCCCTCTGGGAAAGTCCGGAAGTCCGGCCTGCTCTGATGGGTCCAGAGGTTATCAGCCCAGGGTTTCACCCTCTCTGGCTGGGTCTGCCACCCTGGTATTTCTAGCTCTGTCCAGGGCTCAGCAAACCCCGGCTGTGTCCAGACGCTGGCCCTCTCTGACTGAGCCTGCAGGTCAGTTCTGTGTGTACTAGCCCATAAGCCATCTGTTCTAGTCTCCCTCTGAGCACCGGTAGTCTCCAGCTCTGACATGCGGCTGCTCTTTTCTGGATGAGTCTGGGGGCCGGATCCTTCTGGCTCTGTATGTTGGCCGGGACTCTTCCTCTGTACTACTAGGCCAGCTGCTTCGGGCTCAGCCAGTCCATGTGTCCACGGCTCTGTCTGTGCACCTTCTGTCCCCGACTCGGGCCCGAGACTAAACCCCTCGGTCGAGGCCCGGGGTCCGCCCCCCTCCGGTCGCTCTGCCGAGCCCCCAGCGCCAGGCCCGGATCGCTGCTGCCCTGGCTGCCGCCGTCGCCCCCCTCGCAGCGCCTCCAGCCCCATGCGGGCCGCTGCGGGAAGCGCCCCGGCCTCCGCCTCACTCAGGGTCCCCCGGCACGGGCAGCGCCTCATGCCCGCTCCCTCAGTTAGGGATACGGCCAGTCGGCCGCTCCTTCCCCTTTAAATCCTGCGAGGGGTGTGGCTGGGGAGCCCCGACGCGAGTTCCGGACTGAAGAGCTCCAACCCACCCGTCCTAGTAAGGGTTAACCGAAACTCCGCCTCCCAGGGAAAGCACGGAGCCACGCCCACCGGACGTGACGTGTGGGCGGGGCCTGACGGCTCTTCCAGTCTCCGTCAGAGGGGGGCGTGTCTCTGCGCCTCAGCAAGAAGAGGTTGGCTTTGCTGTAGGGGTCCTAACGGCGCTCAGAGGGGAACCCTCCCTAACCGTGATTAAGCCAACCTCCCTGTGACCTCGAGTGACCTTTTCAGCCTCCCCGCAGCCCTTGGTGATAAGTCCAGCCGTGCATCTTTTCTACATGCAGGGGGGCGGACCTACTGGAAGACTTGGGGATCTTGCGGGCCTGTTTGAGAGCCTGCACACTCACTTATCAGCAGTGTTACCTTGAGCGAATGACTTACGCCCTATGGAAAACGTATTCCACAGGAAATCTCCTGTACGGAGCACTTGTTCTGTAAGAAGCCATGACACAATTTTAAGCTTCTATAGTTCGAAATTTAAAAATGAAAGCACTGAAGCTCTAGGTCTGCCAGCATCTAGGCTTTGTTTGTAGTCCTGGTACTACTATCTGATATGACCTCATGGATGCCAAGCATCCGGTGCCAGTCTTGACAGTATCAGCCACGGCCCAGTAGAGTTCCTTGTCAAAGGTGTGTTTTGTAGTTTGCTCTAGTGATGAACTGGCCTTAGTTCCTGAGTCAGACCCTCACCTTTGAAAGAGAGCAGAGGGAAGATTTAATTTTGAAATTGAGTCACCCAGAGGAAGGACACCAGGCACAGGCCTAAGGCTCTGGGATGAGTCACCTCAGAGCAATGAGAAGTCAGAGACGGGCTGACCTGGTGACACCCTGCGGTTTGGTTCGGAAGCTGAGGTCCGCAGAGGGAGGAGGGCTCCTCTGAGATCACATAAGCATAGAAACAGGGAGCCCTCATTCCCAACAAAAAGGGGTTGGACGGGAGGAGCTGGTGGCTGTGGAGGACACATCTGCATTTTTCCCTCTGTCCGTGGTGGCAGAAATCTCCCAGCTGTTTCTGGAACAGCTGTTTCTGTTCGAGAGGGTGAGAAGGGTGAGTCGCTCCATCACACACGCAGAGATGCCTGGAAGCTGATTTCCTGGGATGCCAACGTTCCTGACTCAGCGCTGGGAGTCTTGGCTGCGTGTGTTCTGGGAAATGTCAGGCCTGCAGGAAACAGACGGCCCCCACTCGCACCATCCCGCAGGTGGGCGGGGAGCAGAGGGAGCAAGGTGTGTGAGGGAACAGAGGCTTAGTGTGCAAGTGAGGGGTTTATGTACAGGGTTGAATTGAGGGTGTGAGTGGCAGACAGTTGGCAGGCAAGGCAGGGGATTTATATGTGCAAAGAAGGAGGTTGGGTGCCAGGGTGTGGGTGTTTGTGCCAAGTGAAGGAGCTCTATATGCGATCTGTTTGCTCAGAATGTGTTCAAAGGAGAGATGTTGGGCCTGCCATACCAAGAGTACAAAGAAAAGGGAACCTGACAAAATGTGCGTGCAGAAAGCTGTGGCGTTTGTGAAGAACAGTGATACCCGTACGAAAGACAGGATAGGAAACCGGAAGAGCTGCCGCGTGCGCGAGCCTCAAGAGGTGCGTGGAGGGCTGGGGAGATGGTTCAGTAGAATAAACGCTTGCCTGGCAAGCGCAAAGTCCTGAGTTCAATCCCCGGTACCACAAAAAAAAAAAAAAAAAAAAAAAAGGTGAGTGGGAGAGGCTAAGAGGCACGTGCGCGCTCCCGGGCTCGCCGGGTAATTCTGGCGGCTGCAAAGTACAATTAGATACGCTCAGCTCTGCTTCTCTGTCCCGCCCCGGACACGCCTACCGCGGTGCACAGCGGGACGCACCCCATGCCCATCAGCGAGTTTCTGCTCTGCTATTGGCTAAGTGACCGGACGGGGCGGGCCGGCGGTTCCCGGAAGCACAGGAGGCCACTTGAGCAGCGGCCGCGAGTCCAGGAGCTGTAGGTGCTTAGCAACGGGGGAGCGGTGGAGTGGTAAAGTGGGGAGGCACGAGATAGACTGTGGGTGCCAAGCCAGGAAGAGTGAGGCGGCGCCTAGCAACGGGGGGATATCTCCGAGAAGTAGAGAGGTAGCCCTGGAGGATCTGTGGGTGTCTAGCAACAGAGGAGGATCCCAGCAACGAAAAGGGGCTGGGAATTGTGGGTTTGAGAGGCGCATAGGTAGAACTGTAGGTTCCTAGGAACGGGGGAGGTAACCAGGAGGAGCTGCGAGGATCTATTAGCAGGGGAGAAGATCTGTAATAGATAAGAATTTTTATTTATTTTTTTTTTAAGATAAGATTCTTAAAAGGGGCGGCCGCGGGGCCACACTGGCCTTCCAGAGAGGCGGGGCACACCAGGGAGCCAGCTCTAAACTTGTAACCTAAAGATTCCTCCTGTTCTCTCTTAGGCAATGTGGCTGGAGCTAGGGGGCCTACTGCGGGGGACCTGTGCGCAGCTAGGCTGGAATGTTGGTCTGCCCCGTGGAGCTCTGGGGCCTAGGCCCCACTGGTGGGTAAGAGATGAGAGGAGTCCGTCGAGGACAAGTGGCTCCGTGAGGCTTCAGAAAATAAATGGAAGTAGGAGTAGGCCAAAAGGGCCAGTCAGACCCCACATCCTTCACTCTTCACCACAGTACTCTTTACCACAATCCAAATCTCTTGCAGGGCCCCTGCAGGGGCTTGGGGGCCCGAAAGTTTCATCAGGATGAACCTGGGAAAGGCCTGGGCGAGGAAGACATTCGGAGGGCACGGGAGGCCCGAGTTAGGAAGACACCCCGGCCCCAGGTAGCATCACCCTGCCCACCCACCAGCAATACCTACGAAGGCTACGGCCTCCTCATCTTGGGGAAAGGGGGGCAGTGGGTTGGTGGGATTCCAGATGTTGTCCCCACCCTCAGAGCTTGTTCTGTTTCCTAGCTGAGTGACCGCTCTCGAGAACGCAGGGTACCAGCCTCCCGGATCAGTCGGCTGGCCAGCTTTGGGGGTAGGTGTGACTTAGGGATCAGGATGTTACCTGGATCAGAGGAGGCAACATTTACAGGACAAAGGAAGAAAAAGATAAATGAGAGATAAGAGAGAGGAGGGATGTTTGGGGAGATGGCTCAGTGGAATAAGCGCTTCCCTGGCAAGCGCAAGGGCCTGAGTTCAATCCCCAGTTCCACAAAAAAAAAAAAAAAGAGGAGGGAGAACTGGGGAAAGAAGGACATAAGCCAAGGCTTGGAAAGCCAAGAGGAATATAAATGGTAACATTTATTGTGAAACTCTTTAAGTGCAAGGGCCACTACACAATGATCTCTCTGTACTTCCCCCCCATTCTAGAGGTGAGGAAATGGAGGCAGAAAGAAATGAGGTGACATGACTCTGGGTCATGCAGCAGAATTGTTCAAACCTGCCTGAAATAATTAGAAAAAAAAGAGAGAAGCAGAGAAAAGGAACTGGGGAGAACAAAATAGGAATCCTCAGAAAGGCACTGCTTTGGGGGCTTTTGTGTGGGGGGTACTAGGGATGGATCCAGGGCCTTCACACTGAGCTGCATCCTCAATCTCCTGTGCTTTATTTTATTTTTTAAATTTGAGACAAGTTCTTGCTGAATTGGTAAACTATCCAAACTGGGTTCAGATTTGTAATCCTCTCACCTCAGACTCCCAAGAGGGCTGGGATTATGGACCTGAACTACCACACCTGGCCTCAGGCCTTTCTCAGCTGGAGTGCTTAATAACATACACATTCCTGGGTCTCCTCTCAGAGATCAGAAGCTTAGGAGTGGGGCCTGGCATTTACCAAAGCTCACTAGAGATGCTAAACTATTGGGAGAGGGTCAGGGATGTGGAAGAGGGTAAAGTGAAAGGGGGCCTCACTTTGAAGGGAAACATAAACTGGAAAGAGTAATATCGTGAATTGGAGACAGATGTAGCGAGGTAAGGAGAGACTGAGAAAATGGTTGTGGAAAAAAAAAAAAAAGAAAGAAAATGGTTGTGGAGGCCTGTGTCTGCAATCCCAGCTCCCCAGTAGCTGAGACGGATTGCAAATTTGGACAACTTACGGAAAGACCATGTCTCAAAATAAAAAGGACTGGGATGTAGCTCAAGGGCAGAGCACCCCAGTATTAGAGAATGAGAAAAGAGAGAAGGTCTGAGAAGAAGGCTTCAGGCAAGCAGGCACTCAGGATCCTGTCTCACTCCCCAGGACTGGCTGTGGGCTTGGGGCTGGGAGCTCTGGCTGAGGTAGCCAAGAAGTCCCTGCCAGGAGGACATCTGCAGTCAGGTAAGTGAACCTCATCTCCTGGGTTCAGATCCTGGCCTTCCTGTGTGACCTGGGTTAGGTGGTATCACCTCTCTGAGCCTCATTTTCTTTGTTGGAAGATGGGAGTAATAATAATGTATTCATCTCTTAAGGTTGTTCCCAAGTACATAGAACCAGGGCTAAGCAGCTGTCTGGGCTGTGATAACAGAAACTGTGAGCTGAGAAAAATAGAAGCCGTTGAGAGTTGCAGACTCTGGGGCTGGGAAGATGGCTCAGTAGAATAAGTGCTTGCCTGGCAAGCACAAGGGCCTGAGTTCAATCCCTGGTTCCACCAAAAAAAAAAAAAAAAAGAGTTGCAGACTGTGAGCAAGGGAGGAAATGGTGCCCATGGGAAGTATATATATACACCGGAAATAGAATCATGTGTATAGAATTTTACTTTTTTTTTTTTTTTTTTTTTTTGCGGAACCAACGATTGAACTCAGACCCTTGCATTTGCCAGGCAAGCCCTTATTCCACTGAGCCATCTCCCCAGCCCCGATGTGTAGAGAATTTTTAGGGCAGATTCCCTAACAAGCCAGTGCCTTGAGACAAAAGTGAGGGCTGATAGTCAAAACCTCCCCTAAAAAAGACTAAAATGAGACTACAGAGATCATTTAACTGATAGCATGTATAAACCATGTTTGGATGTGAGTTTGAAAAAAATAACTGTAGGGCTGGTGGGATAGCTCAGCAGTCTAAAGCGCCTGCTTAGGCAAGCTTAGGCAAAGTGCAGGGACCATGGTTTAATCCCAAGCACCACATGCTGCACCAGTCCCGCCCCAGGGTAGGCTGAGCCAGCCACAGAAATAAATAAAATAATAAACTTTAAAAAGAAAAAAATAACTATAAAAGACATTTTGGAAGGGGAGGGAGATAGCTCAGTGGCATAAGCACCTGCCTGGCAAGTGCCAGGTCCCGAGTTTGATTCCTGGTACCACAAAAAAAAAAAAAAGAAAGAAAGAAAAAGAAAAAGACATTTTAGAGCTAGGTGTGATACACCTGTGCACACTTGTAATCCCAGGACTCCTCAGGCTGAGGCAGGAGGCTCATTATGAGTTTAAGGCCAGCCTGTACTATATAGCAAAATCCTGTCTCAAAAAAAAAAAAAAAAAAAAGGACATTTTGGGGGACTAATTGCAAAATTCTGAATATAGACTGGATAGGAAGGTAGATATTAGGCAATTAAAGTTAATCCTCTTATGTGGGATTATAGAATGGTGATTATGTAGGAGAAGATCCTCCTTCTTGGTAGAAGTTAAGTGAAACTATATGTATCTGCAGCAAAACATAGTATTTAGTGTGCAGATGCGCAAATGCACTGAGATAAGCAGGTGAGGCAGGATGTTGCTAACTCCAGGTGAAGGCTGTTCCTGGTGTTACGGACACAATTTTCCATTTGGATGTTTTCTTTTCTTTTTGGTACCGGGGATCGAACTCAGGGCCTTGCACTTGCCAGACGGGCGCTTATGCCACTGAGCTATCTCTTCATCCCCCATATGGATTTTTTCAACACAGAGTTGAGGTTTGCTGGAGGAGTATGTAGGCTGTAGGTTAAGGCCAAGCTGAGTCTCAGCTCTGCTCTGCCATTCTGTTTTACACCACCTCAGTCTCTTAGTTCCCACCTTGAACAGTGAGGTGTGGGTAGTTCTTAATTCTTGGGGTGGTGCATGGAATTCAGACAGAGGATCCACAGAGGCACTCAGAATTCTGCCAGCACTGGGGGAGCACTCAAAATCTTCCTGGGGGTTTCTCCCCCCTTTTTTCTGGTACTGGGAATTGAACCCAAGACCATTTGCACTGAGGTACACCCCAGTGGTTTTAAAAAGTTTTTCATTTACTCAGTCAGTTAGTAAATTTAAGACAGAGTCTTGCTGTGTAGTTGGCCTCAGATTCACAGTGGTGTTCCTGCTCACAGTGGCTGGCCTCTCCAAGTAATGCAATTTCAAGTGTATGCCGACCTGCCCAGCTATTTATATTTTTATTTATTTAGTCTTTTTTGAGGGTCTTGCTGTGCAGTTCAAGCTGGCCTTGAGCTCACTTTGTAGCCCAGGCTGGTCTCAAACTCCCAAAATCCTCCTGCCTCTGCTTCCTGAGTGCTGGCAGTTCTATTTTTATTTTTGACACATACTAAGTGTATTTATGAGTTACAGTGTAACTTACCTTTCTTTTTCCTTCCTTCCACCTTTCCTTTTTTGGTGCTGGGAATTGAATTTAGAGCTTTAGGCTAATCATGCACTGGACCATGAAGCTACTGGTAGGTTCCCCTGTGACATTTATACATGTAGACTCTTATAATCAGATTACTGTAATTGACATCTCTGTCACCTCTATAAACTAAAAATTTGGGCTGGGGGTATAACTCCACGGCCACAGCACCTGCCCAACAAGCACAAGGTCTTGAGTTCGATTCCCAATACTAAAAAAAAAAAACCCTGAAAATTATAAAACATAAGAATAAATGAACACATACACATTTTCATTTCTATTTTTTCACTGCCAGGCTGATAGTCTTCATCTGTCTTGGAATCTCTAGAAAACTCACTGAATATTTTTGGGAACATAATGGTGAAAAGGAGACAAAGAATAATCTTAATGTTATGGTGAAAATACTTGGAGCTCACAGACCACCCCAAAGGTCTCAGGAGCCCTAGGGACTCTTGGACCATGTTTGGAGGCTTACTGCCCCAAATCTCCAGAAGCCCCTCTCTTGCCCCCTCCTGGTCCTTCCCTTCACCAAGGACGGCCTCTGTCTTAACTTCTGGCACTCATGATTAGTTTGTCTGTCTATGTTTTTTTATATAAATCCTGCTGCAGGATTAAACCAGCCTGGGCTACATAGTGAATTCAAGTTCAGCCTGCACTGTACAGTGAGACCTTGTCTCAGAAAAAGAAAACCACAAGACCAAAAAAAGTATATAATTTTTTTTTTTTAAATGAATTTAGTACAGGGTTCTACAGGGTCTCTCTACATGGATCGGACTCATAGTGAACCTTCTATTTTCAGCCTCCCAAACCCTGGGATTACAGGGGTGTGCCACCATGCCCAGTCTCAATTACCCGTGTCAGCGCACCCTGGGGGCAGGCAAGGCACACTGAGGATCAAACCAGTCCCTGTCTCTGCCAGAGCAGGCACTTTAATCCACTGAACTATCCTGCCGGCCCAACATGTGTAGAATTTTTTTTTTTTTCTTTTTTTTGGTGGAACCTGGGATTGAACTCAGACCCTTGTGCTTGCCAGAGAAGCGCTTGTTCTACTGAGCTATTTCCCCGGCCCCAAACTTTCTTTTTCTTCTTTTTTTTTTTTTTTTCTTTTTTTTGGCGGACTGGGGATTGAACTCAGGCCCTTGTGCTTGCCAGGGAAGTGCTTATTCCACTGAGCCATCTCCCCGGCCCCATATAGAATTGATTGGACAGTGTTTTCTTATTTTTTTTTGCGGGGGAGCCGTGGAACTGGGAATTGAACTCAGGGCCTGATGCTTGGCAAGCAGGCACTGCCACTGAACTACATCCCTAGCTATCGAGACAGTGTATTCTTGTGTGCCTGTCTTTTATTCTACACTGTTTGTGAGGTACATTTGTTATATATAAAAGTAGACTGTTCATTACTGCGGAAATCACCCTGTAACTATTCCAGAATTTTTTTATTTTTATTTTTATTTTTCCCTTGAGACAGGCCCTCACTGTGTAATTGAGGCTGACTTTTCACTCACTCTGTAGTCCACTCAAATTCGGGATGATCCTCCTGTCTCAGCCTCCCAAGTGCTGGGATTCCAGGCATGCACCACCTTACCAAACTGTTTCAAATTTTTTAGTCATTGTTTAGATTGTCATTTGCTTGTTTCCAGTTTGGGGCTGTCATCAGTAATGCTGCTGTGCGTACCTTGTACTCTCTGTCGGCTGATGGCCACTTTATCAGTGAATTATTTATTTATTTATTTAATTTTAGGGAAGTGTCTACAGGGTGTTTGGGTTCTCACTGCACATCGGACTGGTAGCGATCCACCTATTTACAGCCTTCCAAGAGCTGGGATTACAGGCGCTCACCACCCCACCTGGTCTCAGCCACTTTATCTGTTTCCCTTGGGTGTGTACCTGGGAGGGGAATGGCATTGATTATAGACATGTGCTTTACTAGAAAATTCCCACTTTCCTGTAATCCCAGCGCTTGGAGGCTGAGGCAGGAGGATCATTGCTAGTTCGAGACCAACTTGGGCTACAAAATGAGCTTGAGGCCAACCTGAGCTGCATAGCAAGACCCTGTCTCAAAAAGACAGAAAGTTAATTCCTACTTTTCACACAGGCTTGTGGCAGCGCAGGTCTGAGCCCAGAGCGCTGCCCATTGTTGTCAGCTATTTTCATTTTAGCCGTTCTGGTTATTTTTGTGGCTGTAACACCAGTGGTTATTCTCTCCTTCCCAGAGAGCGGCTCCCAGCTAGGCTCCAGCCCTTTCCTATCTGAGGCCAACGCCGAGAGGATCGTGCAGACCTTATGTACAGTTCGGGGGGCCGCCCTCAAGGTTGGCCAAATGCTCAGCATCCAGGGTACAGCGTGAGCCTCAACTCCTGACCCCATCTCTCTTTTGCCCCAGCCCCACCCCCACAAGCACCCCCGCCCTGTCTCCACAAGCCAAGACTTAGGGCACTCAAGCAGAGCCCTTCCTTAACGCCTCACTGGGCCCCCCTCCCACTGTTCCCTAAGACAACAGCCTCATCAGCCCCCAGCTGCAGCGTGTCTTCGAGCGGGTCCGCCAAAGTGCCGACTTCATGCCGCGCTGGCAGATGCTGGTAAGTGCTGAGCAGGAGGCGCCACCTCCTCCTCATGCACCCGACCGTCTCCTCTCTGCTAGTCCTGCCTTCTGATTCTAAGCTTCGGTTTCTCCATCTGCAAAATGGGGGTCACCAAAGTACACACCTCATACATAGCATCCATGTGATTACTAAGAGAAGGGTGCAGAGTGCTTTATTTGGTCAGTCCTGGACACAGACTCAGCCGTGCACAGTGGGTAGGGCTTGAGCCCTATCTCTGCTAGTCCCAGGCATATCCTCTCTGTGCCATTGTTATCTCATCTGGGAAATGGAGAAAGTGGCAGCCAGCCACACCTGTGTCACAAGGTTACATACCTTAGTGCACAGTTTATATTAGAGCACTTAGTTTATATCACATGGAGCACGTAGAACTGCCCTCCCCACCCCCGAATGACGAGCAAGTTTAGTTGCAATTATTACTGTTATTAATTGAAGGAGATCATATCTATAAATAGGCTGGCACAACACCTGGCCTTGAGTAAGTGCCCAAGATGCAAGCTGTCCTTCTGGTGACTGGGTGAAGGTGTGGGCTGTGGAGCCCAGCTGCTGCCTGTCTCCCAATGCCTGTTCTGTTTACATGCCATGTGACCCCGCTGTGGTCTCGGCCTCTCCGAGGCACTCCAAACTGAACTAGCCCACAGGAAGCAATTCTCTAGTATGTTCATTTTGAGCTAATAATGTAACACCAGAGTATAATAAAGATTGTTATCAATCTTAACTAAAAACAATAGCAGTTCCCACAACTGCTTGGGTAGTTTAGGGAGGCCAAGCTCAGGAGAGAGAAGCTGGCCTGGGCCTTCCAGTCTCCAGCACCTGGCAGGTCACCCAGACAAGGAGCTTCTTTCTGCAGCTGTTTCCACATCTGTAAAGTGGAGTAGCAGCCAGGAACTTAGCCCATGAATATTAACTTATCAAAAATGCTCAGCCCCAGGAATGAACTCAGCCATCCATCACCATGATGGTGATTCTCATGACCACTCCCCAACAGAAAGTTCTGGAAGAGGAGTTGGGCAAGGACTGGAGAGCCAAGGTAGCCTCCCTGGAGGAAGTGCCCTTTGCCGCTGCCTCAATTGGGCAGGTGCACCAAGGTGTTCTGAAGGATGGGACAGAGGTGGCCGTGAAGATCCAGGTGAGAATGGAGGCCACGCAGGGTGGGGGTGGGGTGGGCATCCTGCTGTCCCACAGCAGTGACTTCAACACCACCCCTCCCCAACCCCCCAGTACCCAGGTGTTGCCCAGAGCATCCACAGCGATGTGCAGAACCTGCTGGCCCTGCTCAAGATGAGCACAGCCCTACCGGAAGGTGAGGCACCCGCTCTGTCCCCAGCTGAGGAAGGCCACAGGCCAGGGTGTGTTTGTGAGTATGTACTAGGCACAAAGGGGATCACTGAGCAGGGAGAGCCCAGCACACAAGTGTGTGTGACAGGGCCACAGAGAGACAGGAGCCCAGACCAAAATCCAGACGCACGCAGAGTGCAGCACAGGGAGGGGGATTTCGGTGCAGCAAGGGTCCCATGGGGCAGCTCATGATGTTGAGAGAGGAGGGGAAGAGGCAAGCAGGCTGGTAAAGAGAGGAGGGGCAGCTTGGCACAGTATGCCATGAAGGTAGTCTTGTGTGGCAGTGGAGGAGCTGGAGTGTCTGCACAGAGAAGGAATGACCCAGCAGAGGGACCGCAGCCATGAGGCTGCACAGGGATGGCGCAGACAATGATGCCATTCAAAGTTCCTGAGCAGAGGTGTGAGAGGGAGCAAGGGAGACAGAGGGGGCGCAACAGGAAAGAAGACACTGAGTGGGAACCCGAAGCTCCAGCAAGGCACAGGTGGGGGCCTTTCCTCACTGATGCGATACCCACCAGGCCTCTTTGCTGAGCAGAGCCTGCAGACCTTGCAGCAGGAGCTGGCTTGGGAGTGTGACTACCATCGAGAGGCAGCCTGTGCCCAGAACTTCAGGTGAGCCGACTTTCTGCAGGTCCTGAGGAGCCTTCTCTTGTCCCCTGCATCCTCTGCGAGCACGGGCAGGCCGCTGCTCTCTGGGTGCCTGCTCTCTCTATTGGATGGGATGCACCCACTTTGGTCCGACAGAAGCACTTCATTACGCCGTGAAGCGTAGAGGCACACACAGGACGGCCAGACCAAGCAGTGCGGCAGCCCTGGGGGTTAGAGAGGGCAGGTAGGGCCTCACCTACTGTGGGCAAGAGGACAGTGTGGTAGAAGCATTCTGGAGAAGTTTGGCATCACTGAGTAGGCCTCGTATTCATTCACATGCCTCTCAGCCCACTGTCTAAATACTGTAGGGACACTAATGCCGGTATACATGACTGGACTTCTCCAGGATGCTTAGAACAGCATTTGTTTGTTTTGTTTTTTGACACAGGGCCTCACTCTGCAGTTCAGGTTGGCCTTGAGCTCCCTTTTGTGGCCTAGGCTGGTCTCAAAACTCGCAACAGTCCTAAAGTAGCATTGTTTTTTTAAGAGCCTTCAAAGTAGAAACAACCCGCATCTAGCACCTTTATCTAGTGGGGTGGATAAATTACAGTGTCCTCTTTAGCAGAATATTATATAGCAGTGAATATGAATGGTTTATAGCTACTTGGGAAGTATAGTGATGCGGAACAGTGACACCTCAGCAGGATCCTCCACAGTGGCTCAGCATGTGCTCAAGGCCTGTGATGTGTCAGGCTCCATACACAGAATCAGAGTTGGCTCAGTGGAAGGCAGTGCCTTGGGGCATGTGTCCCAGAGCCACAGCCTGGTGTCCTGTCTCGCGCATCAGCCTTTACCAGGCAGTGCAGCCTGGTTCCGTGCAGTGGCTGCAGCAGGGTGTCCTGGGGGGGGGCGGGGTGTGTGTGTGTGTGTGTGCTCAGCACGCAGCCTGCTCTTTGTTTTTTGTTTTTTGTTTTTTTGTTTTTTTTGGCAGAACCGGGGATTGCTCAGACCCTTGTGCTTGCCAGAGAAGCACTTATTCCACTGAGCCATCTCCCCAGCCCCCGCAGCCTGCTTTTGACAGGTGGTTCATACATCAGAGATCTGGGGCCGTGGAGTTAGCTCAGTAGAATAAGTGCTTGCCTGGCAAGTGCAAGGGCCTGAGTTTAATCCCCGGTTCCAAAAAAAAAAAAACAAAAAACAACAACAACAACAAAAAACCAAACATCAGAGATCTTATCACCAAGGACAGAAATACCAATCCCAAAGCAGAACTTTGTGGAGAAGGAGACAAAGCAGGATGAGGAGCCAGTGGCCCCACTCTGAGACCGGTGAGATCGCTCAGTGGTCTAAAGCACCTGCTTAGGCAAGTGTGCAGGGACGGTGACCAGGTTCAAACCCTAGCACCACATGCCACGCCAGCCCTGCCCCCAGGGTGGGCTGAGCTGGCCACCAGAAAAAAGAATAAGAGTCGGATCTTATTCTGGATTGGTATTTATCCTCTGCTGAAACAGGTGCACACTCTGTTGTCCAAGCTGACCTGAACTCACGATGTAGCTTAAGCTGGCCTTGAATTCGCGGGGATCTTCCTGCCTCAGCCTCCTGAGTGCTGGAGTGACAGGTGTGCGCCACTACCATTGGCCCAAATCTTACTCTAACATGAACATCAATCTGTAATTGGTCTCAGTCAGAGCATGGGCTCTGGTGGTCCAGGCTAAGACTGTTCCCGAGTGCAAGGGTTACAGGCATGTGCCACCACACCTGGGCATAAATTAAACACCCTGTTTCTGGAGCAACAGGCCAATAGAATGCTCACTTTTCCTGTTTAAGGCTTCTACTCAGATTTAATGCTTTTTTCCTTTCTCTCTCTTTTTCATTTTCTTTTTTTTTTGGCAGTAAGAATGGACGCCAGGGCCTTGCACATGCTAAGCAAGCTAAGCAAGCACTCTGACATTCTGCCTCCATAAAGCACTAAAGCAGTTAAGCGTTTTAACCATAACTTTTTTGTTGTTGTAACCTTGCAGTTTGAGGTATGACAGAAAAACTAACATGAATTTCTTTCCCTTTCCCAGGTTGACTGATAGATTTGTCGTTACCTTAGCTCTTAGGAATCTCAGCCTATGATTGTTTTCTTCTCTTATTGAGAGCTTTTACCTTTTCCCATAAAAAAGAAAGCAGTGGCAGTGATCAAAACCATGGTGAATGTTTAATTTTCTTTTTAAATGTATCATAGTAAAATACACCGTGCCATGAATCCCCCTCATTCCGAACACTCTTTTTAAAATCTGTTCAAAAGGTTTACCTTTTGTGGTCATTTTGATGGGGAATGGCCAGAAGGTGCCAGCTCCAACAGCTAAGGTGGATGAGGACACAGCAGTGCTTCAGGAGCCTGCCTTTCCGCTGGCTGGCACTCAGCATCAGCAGTCGCTGTGTTTTTTTGTCATGCCTCATAAAGACACTCAGAGCACTTCCATAACTGCTTCAGAAAGAGACAAAAATGATAGGATGGGGACCAGAGAGATAGCTCAGCAGTCTAAGTGCCTGCCTGGCAAGCGCATGGACCCAGGTTTAATTCCCAGGACTGTATGCCTTGCTGCCCGGGCCAAGCCAGCCACTAATACTGGGTGTGGTGGTGCACGCCTGTAATCCCAGTGCTGGGGAGGCCAAGACAGGAGGATCACTATGAGGCTGAGCTGCGTATCGAGACCCTGTACCAAATAAATAAAACACATTTTTTAAAAAATGATGTGATAGATGTGTTTGAATCAAGGGAGGGTATTCTGAGGGGGATTCATGGCAGTGTGTCTTTTACTGTAATAAATTTATCTTTTTAAGATTAAATTTATTGGTACAATTTTGATACACATAATGACCACGTTCATCATAGGAACTTTGTACCTGTATATGATATAGTTCATCTTTTAGTAATTTTTTTTTCTGTCTTTTTTTTTTTTGCGGAACCGGGGATTGAACTCAGACCCTTGCACTTTCCAGTGAAGCGCTTATTCCACTGAGCCATCTCTCCGGCCCTTTCTGTTGTTTTTGAGACAAGCTTTTACTGTGCAGTTCAGGGTAGGCTTGAATTCATTCTGTAGCCCAGGCTGGAACTTACAGAGATCCTGCCTAAGCTTCCTGAGTGCTGGGATTGCAGGCATGTGCCACTATGCCTAATGATTTTATTTGTTTATTTATTTTATTTAATAAATTTATTTGAGACAGATTCTTGCTGTATTGTCCAGGCTGACTTTCAATTGACTTTGTAGCCCAGGCTAACCTCAAACTTGTTGCAGTCCTCCTGAGTGCTGGGATTACAGGGATGCGCCACCACACTTGAGCTACTGTATTATTTATTTGTTTCTCTGTCTTTTTTTTTTTTTTTTTTTTTTTGTGGAACTAGGGATTGAACTCAGGCCCTTGCACTTGCCAGTGAAGTGCTTATTCCACTAAGCCATCTCCCCAGCCCCTTCTGTGTCTTTTTTTTTTAATTTTATTTGTGTGTGTGTGTGTGTGTGTGTGTGTGGCCAGCTAAGACCACCAGGGGGTGGGGCTGGCTGGCATGTGGTGCTGGGGGATTGAACCGAGGTCCCTGTGCTTTGCTAAGCTTGTTCTAAGTAGGTGCTTTAGACCACTGAGCCATCTCTCCAGCCCTGTGTCTTTTTGAGACAGGGTTCCACTATGCAATTCAGTCTGTCCTTGAGCTCGCTTTGTAGCCCAGACTGGTCTCGAACTCACAATGATCCTCCTGCCTGAGCGTCCCAAGTGCTGGGATTACACGTGTTCACCACCATGTGCAGAACTTTTTTTTTTTTTTGTGGAACCAGGGATTGAACTAAGGCCCTTGCGCTCACCAGAGAAGCACTTATTCCACTGAGCCATCTCCCCAGCCCCTCATTTAATATTTTTGACCACAGTTGACTCCAACTAACTAAAACCTTAGAAAATAAAATTGCTAATTATGGAGGCTCCTCCAGAGGCTAAGGGATGACCTGTGTACGGTCTGTTAGGCTTCTTGTATCATTGACTATTTAGGGAGATGAATTAGTAAGCTGATTTTTTAAAATGATACGTTAAATACAATGAACTCATCCTGGGGAAGTCAGAGACTTTTACAGTAGGGAAGTGGTGAGTCCAGGCAACACCCAGTTAAGGGCAAGCATGGAACAGGCCATACGGAGATACTTGTTAAATGTTAGTCTAGCCAGTTACTAGCCATTACATAGGATGGGCTGGGCCACAGGAGAGTAGGGAGAACAGAGGAAGATTTCTCAGAGATGCACCTGGGGAGTGCCAAAAACATGAAGCCCCATTCCCTCCCTTTCCTTCTGCCCCAGGCAGCTGTTAGCAGATGACCCCTTCTTTCGGGTGCCAGCTGTGATTAAAGAACTGTGCACGACACGCGTGCTGGCCATGGAGCTGGCTGGCGGAGTCCCTCTGGACCAGTGCCAGGGCCTGAGCCAGGACATCCGGAACCAGGTAGGCTGCTTCACAGGACCATAGCGGGGCCAGGCCTTGCTCCTTCTGTAGGCCGGGGCAGGCCCTGCAGGCGTCATGACTGAGGTAGCTCACTTTTCCCTACCACAGATTTGCTTCCAGCTGCTGAGGCTGTGTCTACGGGAGCTGTTTGAGTTCAGATTCATGCAGACAGACCCCAACTGGGCCAACTTCCTCTATGATGCCACTAGCCACCAGGTTGGTTACTTCTGATGTAATTTGGGGTGTGCTAATGCTGGAATGTATATTCCTCAGTGTTCTCGTAGCTCAACAGAATGGGAGTTTCTTATCCACCCTTCTCCTTGAAGTGGCTCAGGGACCCCAGCTCTTTTGCCATTTGTGCTTGGCTTTCCCTGAAAGGCTAGAGATTGAGGGGTGACTCTGTCTGACTGCCCTGACCAGCAATGACATGTCATTTCCTTTATCATTCTATCAGTGATGACCTAGAGTAGAGTCTCAGTTACTTTTCTCTCCTTGCTGGGACAAAACACCTGACACCCAAAATTAAGGTAGGTCACAGTTAGTGGAGGTTTCAGTCCACACTTGGCTGGCTCTAAGGCAGAGGGCAGCCATTCATACCTGTGGAAAACAGCAAAGAGCAGAGTGACCAGAAGCGCCTGGCAGCTAGCAAGCCACTCTCCCCTCCCCATATTGTATGCAGATTTCCCACCACAGGGCCGGTGTAGCACTCACACCCATAATCCCTGCATTGTCTCACAAATCCCAAACTCTAGAAGCTGCCCCATGACTGCATGAGGCTTTGGGGGGGACAACTAGACACAGACCATAACAATTAGTACCAAAATGGGGAAACTGAGGCCACAGTAGTCAGGGCTGGGACAGGGAGGACAGGGCTGAGGCCAGGGTATGTGCCTGTGCTGGCCTAGGCTGGCAGGGAAACAGGGAAGCCTTCTTGAAGGGAGTATTTATTAATTCCGAGACCAGAAAGAGGGAAAGGGGCAGGCATGTGAGAGCAGTGTTCCAAGCAGAAGGCACAGGTGTGGAAAGGCCTGGAGGGGACAGTTGGGACTTGTTCTGTGTGTAGTCCCATCTCTGCCTTCACTAGAGGTTGCCAGCTGGTTCTCCAAAGTCTATTCCTGTTCTGTGCCAAAGGGATCTTTCTCAAATACAAGTTTGGTAGCTGGGCATGGTGGCACACACCTGTAATCTCAGCACTCGAGGCTGAGACAGAAAGATTGCCATGAGTTTGAGGCTGCCAAGTGAGTTCAAGGCCAACCTGGACACCATGATGAGACCCTGTCCAAGATTCCCCTTTCCAGTTCCCAGCACCCTCAGAATTAAGCCTCAGCCCTTTGCTAAGCATGCTGTGGCTTTTCTGACTCTTCGGCTTAGGCCCTTCCACTTCCACCCCAACACACATCTGCCCGTGTCCCCTCTTAATCTTGTATCCTAAGGGGCTGTTTTTTGTACTCCAGAAAGTAAGAAGTGTCTGACATCCGTCAGTGTGTCACAAATGAAAGGGGTCCAAATCTATTTTGGGTTACTTTTATATGACATATGTGTGCATACATTTGGCCAGATACTAAGAAGGTACTCGTTCTTACTGTGGGGTAGGGTTGGTCATTCAGACTCCACTGCCCTAAAGAAACTTACACGTGTTCATTGAGCACAAAATCCAGAAACAACCATTGTCTCTCAAGCAGATAAAGGCATTGTGATACGTTCTTATACAGCAGAGAAAAATGAATGAACGTGCCAGAGCTACACAGAGCAATGAGATAAACTGCAAGACCTTGCTAGACCAAAAGTACGAGTTGCAGGATGACTGTACTAAATACCTTTATTTTTTCCACTTTTTTTTTTTTTTTTTTAATGTATTTAGGACAGGGTTTACAGGGCCTACAGGGTCTCATTTATGTAGGTCAGACTCACTCATAGTGATTCTTGTTTTCAGCCTCCCAAGAACTGGGATTACAGGCAAGTGCCACCATGCCCAGTCTCCTACATACCTTTTATATAAAGTTATAACCTGTGTGCATTGTCACTATATTGTTATCTATGGGCACAGTACACATGTAGAGAATGTAAAAACGCCGCCATGGGAATTGCAAGACATAATTCAGTAATAGTTTCAGGAAAGCAGTAACTTTGCAAAGGACCCTGGGAGTGGGGGTGGGGTGGGGTCAAGATGGGGTTGCCAAGGCCCCATTCAGGCTAGTAATATTGTATATTTTAAGTGCAATAGTAGGACTTGAGAGTACTTCAAGTTTTTATGTATCTTATTGTTCTCTGGATTATTTATCTATTGGTACTAGAGGTTATACCCAGGGCCTTTGCACTGAACTACATCCCCAGCTCTTTTTTTTTTTTATAAATTTGAGTCAGAGATTCAGAGTTGCCCAGGTTTGGCTTGAACTTCTGCTCCTCCTGCTGTAGCTTCCCAGAGTTCTGTGATTGCAGATGTGTGCTGTTGCTACTCATTTGGGCACTCAGTGGTCCTGGGAAAAGTGAGGAGAATGAGGGCCAGACAGACAAGAGACCAGAGTGGGGGTCAGGTGAGGTCCTCTCTGCTGAGCAGACAAGAACTGCCCATGAATGGTAGAGCAGTTATTTATACCCTCCAGGGGTTGATGTGGATTTCAGCCTCTCTGCCCAGCATTCAGCTGACAAGCTGCAAAGGCTTGTTTATGTGGTTCAAGGAACTCTCCTTGTTCTCAGGCAGGCTTTGTCCTGTACACTTGATTGATTTCCAACTTCAGCAGCTCCCAACAGTGTGTCACTAGGCCTGGCTTGTTCTCTGGACTTTTTTTTTGGGGGGGGGACGGACGGACTATAATTTGTTACAAAAACAAATAGGAGCCAGTGGTGCACACTCATAATTCTAATTACCCAAGAGGCTGAGACAGGAGGATGAAAAGTTTGAGGACACCCTGGGCAATGTAGTGACTTACCAGGGCACTGTCTCAAAAGGAAAAGTGAAAAAAGGCTGGGACGGATGGAGACTCGAGGCTGAGAACCCTAGAAGGCAGCTGCGCTAGGCCCTTGGCGGGATCCCGTAGGGCTGTGCAGAGGAGAGCAGGCGAGCTGGGTCTCAGTTACCTCAGCAGACAGCAGGTGTCAAGATCTCCTAGGGTTGTTCTCGCTATTCTTCCTTCTCAGGTGACCCTGTTGGACTTTGGTGCAAGCCAAGAATTTGGGACAGAGTTCACAGACCACTACATTGAGGTGAGTCCCCCTGACCCTGGACCTCTGAATGGCGAGGCTCAAGATAGATGAGAGGCAGAGGGGTAAGAAGCCATCTGGTATTAAGAGATAATAAAGAATATTGACAGCAGCCCATAAATATGAAGCATTTAATGCAGTGTCAGGCACTGTTTTAAAGGTGTTGGGTATAATAACTGATGGAAACCGTGTAACTTTTGTGGAGTCAGGACTACTTTTAGGGCCCCCTCTTTTTTTGCAGAACCAGGGATTGAACTCAGGCTCTTGCGCTTGCCAGGCAGGCACTTATTCTACTGAGCTATCTCCCCAGCCTTCTTTTTTTTTTTTTTTAATTTTATTTATTT